>NW_011494961.1:149448-151771 GCF_000754665.1 Bison bison bison
CCATCACTTCATGGGAAATAGATGGAGAAACAGTGTAAACAGTGTCAGACTTTATTTTTTGGGGCTCCAAAATCACTGCAGATGGTGACTGCAGCCATGAAATTAAAAGACGCTTACTCCTTGGAAGGAAAGTTATGACCAACCTAGATAGCATATTGAAAAGCACAGACATTACTTTGCCAACAAAGGTTCATCTAGTCAAGGCTATGGTTTTTCCTGTGGTCATGTATGGATGTGAGAGTTGGACTGTGAAGAAGGCTGAGCACCAAAGAATTGATGCTTTTGAACTGTGGTGTTGGAGAAGACTCTTGAGAGTCCCTTGGACTGCAAGGAGGTCCAACCAGTCCATTCTGAAAGAGATCAGCCCTGGGATTTCTTTGGAGGGAATGATGCTAATGCTGAAACTCCAGTACTTTGGCTACCTCATGCGAAGAGTTGACTCATTGGAAAAGACTGATGCTGGGAGGGATTGGGGGCAAGAGGAGAAGGGGATGACAGAGAATGAGATGGCTGGATGGCATCACTGAGTTGATGGGCGTGAGTCTGAGTGAACTGCGGGAGTTGGTGATGGACAGGGAGGCCTGGTGTGCTGCGATTCATGGGATTGCAAAGAGTCAGACACGACTGAGTGACTGAACTGAACTGAAATGAACTGAATATAGGGGACTGGAATGCAAAAGTAAGACATCAAGAAACACCTGGAGTAATAGGCAAATTTGGCTTGGAGTACAGAATGAATCAGGGCAAAGGCTAATAGAGCTCTGCCAAGAGAACAAACTGGTCATAGCAAACACTGTCTTCCAACAACACAAGAGAAGACTCCACACATGGACATCACCAGATGGTCAACACCAAAATCAGATAGATTATATTCTTTGCAGCCAAAGATGGAGAAGCTCTATACAGTAAGCAAAAGCAAGACTGGGAGCTGACTGTGGCTCAAATCATGAACTCCTTATTGCCAAATTCAGACTTAAATTGAAGAACATAGGGAAGACTACTAGACCATTCAGGTTTGACCTAAATCAAATACCTTATGACTATACAGTGGAAGTGAGAAATATATTTATGGGACTAGATCTGATAGACAGAATGCCGGATGATCTATGGACGGAGGTTCGTGACATTGTACAGGAGACAGGAATCAAGACCATCCCCAAGAAAAAGAAATGCAAAAAATCAAAATAGCTGTCTGAAGGGGCCTTACAAATAGCTGTGGAAAGAAGAGAAGCAAAACACAAAGCAGAAAAGGAAAGATGTACCCATT
The DNA here is from genome assembly GCF_000754665.1 of Bison bison bison. NCBI lineage: Eukaryota > Metazoa > Chordata > Mammalia > Artiodactyla > Bovidae > Bison > Bison bison. Next base: position 150,716 of record NW_011494961.1, read on the forward strand.
TGAATGCAGAGTTCCACAGAGTAGCAAGGAGAGATAAGAAAACCTTCCTCAGCGATCAATGCAAAGAAATAGAGGAAAACAATAGAATGGGAATGACTAGAGATCTCGTCAAGAAAATTAGAGATACCAAGGGAATATTTCATGCAAAGATGGGCTCAATAAAGGACAGAAAGCGTATGGACCTAACAGAAGCAGAAGATATTAATAGAGGTGGCAAAAATACACAGAAGAACTGTACAGAAAAGATCTTCACAATCCAGATAATTACGATGGTGTGATCACTCACCTAGAGCCAGACATCCTGGAATGTGTAGTCAAGTGGGCCTTAGGAAGAATCACTATGAACAAAGCTATTGCAGATGATGGAATTCCAGGTGAGCTATTTCAAATCCTAACAGATGATGCTGTGAAGGTGCTGCACTCAATATGTCAGCAAATTTGGAAAACTCAGCAGTGGCCACAGGACTGGAAAAGATCAGTTTTCATCCCAATCTCAAAGAAAGGCAATGCCAAAAAAAGCTCAAACTGCCACACAATTGCACTCATCTCACAAGCTAGTAAAGTAATACTCAAAATTCTCCAAGCCAGCCTTCAGTAATACGTGAACTGTGAACTTCCTGATGTTCAAGCTGGTTTTAGACAAGGCAGAGGAACCAGAGATCATGGGAAGCATGATCTGCTGGATCATGGAAAAAGCAAGAGAGTTCCAGAAAAACATCTATTTCTGCTTTATTGACTATGCCAAAGCCTTTGACTGTGTGGATCACAATAAACTGTGGAAAATTCTGAAGGAGATGGGAATATCAGACCACCTGACCTTCTTCTTAAGAAACCTGTATGCTGGTCAGGAAGGAACAGTTGGAACTGGACATGGAACAACAGACTGGTTCCAAATAGGAAAAGGAGTATGTCAAGACTCTATACTGTCACTCTGCTTATTTAACTTATATACAGAGTACATCATGAGAAATGCTGGACTGGAAGAACCATAAGCTGGAATCAAGATTGCTGGGAGAAATATCAATAACCTCAGATATGCAGATGACACCACCCTTA
>NW_011494961.1:151871-152018 GCF_000754665.1 Bison bison bison
AAGAGAGAGAGTATATATATATATATATAACTATTTTTACTATCATTCTTTATTTTTTTAATTTTTAAGTCCTCTATTACTCCTTTAATTTTCATTTTTATAACCTACTATTACTTTGCAAAAAAGAAAAGAGAGAGAGAGAGAGAG
>NW_011494961.1:152154-153667 GCF_000754665.1 Bison bison bison
AGTCCAACTCTCACATCCATACATGACCACTGGAAAAACCAAAGCCTTGACTAGATAGACCTTTGTTGGCAAAGTAATGTCTCTCCTTTTTACTATGATGTCTAGAAAGTGAAATAGGAGAGTGAAAAATTTGGCTTAAAGCTCAACATTCAGAAAACTAAGATCATGGCATCTGGTTCCATCACTTCATGGCAAATAGATGGGGAAAAAGGGGAAATAATGGCTGACTTTATTTCTTTGGACTCCAAAATCACTGCAGATGGCGATTGCAGCCATGAATTTAAAAGATGCTGAGGCGGTCCTAAATGGCGAGGAATAGGAGGAATAGGGGAGACCACTTTCTCTCCCACATATTCATCAAAAGAACATTTGAAAGCTGAGTTAATTCTACAAAACAAGTTCTGATGCTGGCAGAGGACATCAGGCACCTAGAAAAGCAGCCCATTGTCTTCAAAAGGAGGTAGGAATAAGTATAAAAGATAAGAAGAGAGACAAAAGAGGTAGGGACGAAGCTCCGTCCTGGGAAGGGAGTCTAAAAAGGAGAGAAGTTTCCAATCACCAGGAAACACTCTCACTGCCAAGTCTGTGGCGAGTCTTGGAACCACAGAGGGCAACATAACCAGGAGGAAAAATAAATAAATAATTAAAACCCACAGATTACGAGCCCAGTGGTAAGTCCCCCAGTGAAGAAGCAGTGCAGATGCCTTCATCCACCACTAGTAAGTGGGGGCTGGGCAGGGAGGCGTTGGCTGCATTGCTTAGAGTAAGGACTAGATCTGAATTCCCCAAAGGCACTCTGAGGGAACTAACTTGGGCTAGCTAACCAGACTGTGGGATAGCTACCATGCGAAAAGCCCTAACCTAAGACACTGCCAGGCCGGCTCACAGAACAAAGAACTGAACAGAGCTAGCTGGCTGCAGGCCTGCCCATCCCCCTCCGGTGACAGGCAGCCAGAGCCGGAAGGGGGAAATCACGGCCCCAGAGAGGCATTATCTACCAAACTGCAAGGAGGCTTCGTTGCTAACCAAGACTTCCTTGGATTCTGGAAGGTCAACATCCACCTGAGAAGGTGTGCCGGTTATACACCCAGAAAACTGAGCAGCAGGGATGGGGGAGGTGATAAGTCACAGCAACCGAGTTCACCAAACACCTGGTCACCTGAGCTGCTCAGACCTGGGAAGGGCACAAAACACAGGCCCAACAGAGTCTGTGCTTCTGAAAACTACCCGAGTGCATGAACCTGAGCGGCTTAGACCTGGGAGCTGCATGCAGCCCAGGGCTGGCCTCGGACAGTTCCCGGTGGAGCAACCTAGAGCCTAAACAGTGTAGACAGGAAAAGCACACACACTGTGAGCAGGGGCAAACCCAGTGTGACCAAGACACTGTGAGCACACACCAGTGTTATTTGTTTGCAGCGTCCCTCCCTCCCCACAGCATGATTGAACAAGTGAGCCTAAAAAAGTGTACACCACCGCCCCCTTGTGTCAGGGTGGAAATTAGACACTGAAGAGA
>NW_011494961.1:154241-187182 GCF_000754665.1 Bison bison bison
AACCTCTACTCTAGATTTTTAATCTTTGCTTTTTGGTATTTGTTGTCAATTTTGTACCTTTAAGAACCCGATCTTCAGTACTCATTTTCACTTGGGAGTGAGATTACTGGCTTGAGTGCTCTCTCTCCCTTGGGACTGTCCTTTTTCTCCACCAGGTCATCTCTATCTCCTCCCTCCCCCTTCTCTTCTCTACCCAGCTCTGTGAATCTCTTTGTGTGTTCTGGACGGTTGAGAACACTTAGGGAACTGATTACTGGCTGGATCTGTCTTGCTCCTTTTGATTCCCGCCCACCCCCCCCCCCCTCCCACCCCGGCCCTTTATCCTCCTGGCCACCTCTGTCTCCTTCCTCCGTCTTCTCTTCTCTGTATAAATCCGTGAACATCTCTGAGTGGTTCAGACTGTGGAGAGCACACAAGGAAGTGATTACTGGCTAGCTTGCTGTCTCCTCTTTTGATTCCCCCTCTTCTTCTCCTGGTCACCTCTATCTCCCTCCTACCTCTTCTCTTCTCTATATAACTCTGTGAATCTCTCTTGGTTTCCCTCACTTAGAGAAACTTTTCATCTTTAACCTAGATGTTTTATCAAAGGTGCTGTATAGATGGAGAAGTCTTGAGGATACTGTAAAAATAAGACTGAAAACCATAAGCAGGAGGCTTAAGTCCAAATCCTGAGAACACCAGAGAACTCCTGACTCCAGGGAACATTAGTTGACAGGAGCTCATCAAATACCTCCATACCTACACAGAAACCAAGCACCACCCAAGGGCCAACAAGTTCCAAAGCAAGACATACCATGCAAATTCTCCAGCAACACAGGAGCATAGCCCTGAGCTTCAATATACAGGCTGCCCAAAGTCACTCCAAACACACTGACATCTCATAGCTCATTACTGGACACTTCATTTTACTCCAGAGAGAAGAAATCCAGCTCCACTGACCAGAACATCAACACAAGCTTCCCTAACCAGGAAACCTTGACAAGCCACCCATACAAACCCCACCCACAGTGAGGAAACTCCACAATAAAGAGAACCCACAAACTGCCAGAATACAGAAAGGCCACCCCAAACACAGCAATATAAACAAGATGAAGAGACAGAGGAATATCCAGCAGGTAAAGGAACAGGATAAATGCCCAGCAAACCAAACAAAAGAGGAAGAGATAGGGAATCTACCTGATAAAGAATTCCAAATAATGAGAGTGAAAATGATCCACAATCTTGAAAACAAAATGGAATCACAGATAAATAGCCTGGAGGAAATTATTGAGAAGATGCAAGAAAGGTTTAACAAGGACCTAGAAGAAATAAAAGAGTCAATATATAATGAATAATGCAACAAGTGATATTAACCACACTCTGGAGGGAAAAATAGTAGAATAACGGAGGCAGAAGATAGGATTAGTGAGGTAGAAGATAGAATGGTAGAAATAAATGAATCAGAGAGGAAAAAAGAAGAATGAATTAAAAGAAATGAGGACAATCGCAGAGACCTCTGGGATAGTGTTAAATGCTCCAACATTCAAATCATAGGATTCCCAAGCGAAAAAGAAAAAAAGAAAGACCATGAGAAAATACTTGAGGAGATAATAGTTGAAAACTTCCCTGAAATGGGGAAGGAAATTATCACCCAAGTCCAAAAAAGCCCAGAGAGTCCCAAACAGGATAAAACCAAGGCAAAACACCCCAAGACACATATTAATCATATTAACAAAGATCAAACAAAAAGAACAAGTATTAAAAGCAGCAAGGGAAAAACAACAAATAACACACAAGGGGATTCCCATAAGGATAACAGCTGATCTTTCAATAGAAACTCTTCAGGCCAGGAGGGAATGGCAGGACATACTTAAAGTGATGAAAGAAAATAACCTACAACCCAGATTACTGTAAGCAGCAAGGATCTCATTCAAATATGAAGGAGCAATCAAAAGCTTTACAGACAAGCAAAAACTGAGAGAATTCAGCACCACCAAACCAGCTCTCCAAAAATGCTAAAGGATCTTCTCTAGACAGAAAGCACAAAAAGGGTATGTAAACTTGAACCCAAAACAATAAAAGTAAATGGCAAAGGGATCATACTTATCAATAATTACCTTAAATGTAAATAGGTTGAATGGCCCAACCAAAAGACAAAGACTGGCTGAATGGATACAAAAACAAGACCCCTATATATGTTGTCTACAAGAGACCCACCTCAAAACAGGGGACACATACAGACTGAAAGTGAAGGGCTGGAAAAAGATATTCCATGCAAATAGAGACCAAAAGAAAGCAGGAGTAGCAATACTCATATCAGATAAGATATACTTTAAAAAAAGGCTGTGAAATGAGACAAAGAAGGACACTGCATAATGATCAAAGGATCAATCCAAGAAGAAGATATAACAATTATGAATATATATGCACTCAACATAGGAGTACTGCAATATGTAAGACAAATGCTAACAAGTATGAAAGGGGAAATTAATAATAACACAATAAGTGTGGGAGACTTTAATACCCCACTCACACCTATGGATAGATCAACTAAACAGAAAATTAACAAGGAAGCACAAACTTTAAATGATATAGGACACTTCACCTGAAAACAATGAATTTTGCCTTTTTCTCAAGCACACATGGAACCTTCTCCAGGATAGATCATGTCCTGAGCCATAAATATAGCCTTGGTAAATTCAAAAAAATTGAAATCATTCCAAGCATCTTTTCTGACCACAATGCAGTAAGATTAGATCTCAATTACAGAAGAAAAACTATTAAAAATTCCAACATATGGAGGCTGAATAACACACTGCTGAATAACCAACAAATCACAGAAGAAATCAAAAAAGAAATCGAAATAAGAATGGAAACAAATGAAAATGAAAACACAACAACCCAAAACCTATGGGACACTGTAAAAGCAGTGCTAAGGGCAAGGTTCATAGCAATACAGGCATACCTCAAGAAACAAGAAAAAAGTCAAATAAATCACCTAACTCTACACCTAAAGCAACTAGAAAAGGAAGAAATGAAGAACCCCAGGGTTAGTAAAGGAAAGAAATCTTAAAAATTAGGGCAGAAATAAATGCAAAAGAAACAAGAGAGACCATAGCAAAAATCAACAAAGCCAAAAGCTGGTTCTTTAAGAGTATAAATAAAATTGACAAACCATTAGCCAGACTCATCAAGAAACAAAGGGAGAAAAATCAACTCAATAAAATTAGAAATGAAAATGGTGAGATCACAACAGACAACACAGAAATACAAAGGATCATAAGAGAATACTATCAGCAATTATACACCAATAAAATGGACAACGTGGAAGAAATGTACAAATTCTTAGAAAAGTGCAACTTTCCAAAACTGAACCAGGAAGAAACAGAAAATCTTAACAGACCAATCACAAGGACGGAAATTGAAACTGTAGTCAGAAATCTTCCAGCAAACAAAAGCCCAGGTCCAGGCGGCTTCACAGCTGAATTCTACCAAAAACTTAGAGAAGAGCTAACACCTATCCTACTCAAACTCTTCCAGAAAATTGCAGAGGAAGGTAAAATTCCAAACTCATTCTTTGAGACCACCATCACCCTAATACCAAAACCTGGCAAAGATGCCACACAAAGAAAGAAAACTACAGGCCAATATCACTGATGAACATAAATGCAAAAATCCTTAACAAAATTCTAGCAATCAGAATCCAACAACACATTGAAAAGATCATACATCATGACCAAGTGGGCTTTATCCCAGAGATGCAAGGATTCTTCAATATCTGCAAATCAGTCAATGTAATACACCACATTAACAAGTTGAAAAATAAAAGCCATATGATTATCTCAGTAGATGCAGAGAAAGCCTTTGACAAAATTCAACACCCATTTATGATAAAAACTCTCCAGAAAGCAGGAATAGAAGGAACATACCTCAACATAATAAAAGCTACATATGACAAACCCACAGCAAACATTATCCTCAATGGTGAAAAATTGAAAGCATTCCCCTAAAGTCAGGAACAAGACAAGGGTGCCCACTCTCACCACTACTATTTAACATAGTTTTGGAAGTTATGGCCACAGCAATCAGAGCAGAAAAAGAAATAAAAGGAATCCAAATTGGAAAAGAAGAAGTAAAACTCTCACTGTTTGCAGATGACATGATCCTCTACCTAGAAAACCCTGAAGACTCCACCAGAAAATTACTAGAGCTAATCAATGAATATAGTAAAGTTGCAGGATATAAAATCAACACACAGAAATCCCTTGCATTCCTATACACTAATAATGAGAAAATAGAAAGATAAATTAAGGAAACAATTCCATTCACCATTGCAATGAAAAGTATAAAATACTTAGGAATATATCTGCCTAAAGAAACAAAAGACCTATATATAGAAAACTATAAAACACTGGAATCAATATAGTGAAAATGAGTATACTACCAAAAGCAATCTATAGATTCAATGCAATCCCTATCAAGCTACCAACGGTATTTTTCACAGAGCTAGAACAAATAATTTGACAATTTGTATGGAAATACGAAAAACCTTGAATAGCCAAAACAATCTTGAGAAAGAAGAATGGAACTGAAGGAATCAGCCTGCCTGACTCCAGGCTCTACTACAAATCCACAGTCATCAAGACAGTATGGTACTGGCACAAAGACAGAAATATAGATCAATGGAACAAAATAGAAAGCCCAGAGATAAATCCATGCACCTATGGACACCTTATCTTTGACAAAGGAGGCAAGAATATACAATGGAGAAAAGACCATTTCTTTAACAAGTGGTGCTGGGAAAACTGGTCAAACACTTGTAAAGAATGAAACTAGAACACTTTCTAACACCGTACACAAAAATAAACTCAAAATGGATTAAAGATCTAAACACAAGACCAGAAACTATAAAACTCCTAGAGGAGAACATAGGGAAAACACTTTCTGACATAAATCACATCAAGATCCTCTACGACCTACCTCCCAGAATATTGGAAATCAAAGCAAAAATAAACAAATGGGACCTAATTAAATTAAAAGCTTCTGCACAACAAAGGAAACAATAAGCAATGTGAAAAGACAGTCTTCAGAATGGGAGAAAATAATAGCAAATGAAGCCACTGACAAACAACTAATCTCAGAAATATACAAGCAACTCCTGCAGCTCAATTCCAGAAAAATAAACGACCCAATCAAAAAATGGGCCAAAGAACTAGACATTTCTCCCAGGAAGACATACAGATGGCTAACAAACACATGAAAAAGATGCTCAACATCACTCATTATCAGAGAAATGCAAATCAAAACCACAATGAGGTACCATTTCATGCCAGTCAGAATGGCTGCGATCCAAAAGTCTACAAGTAATAAATGCTGGAGAGGGTGTGGAGAAAAGGGAACCCTCTTATACTGTTGGTGGGAATGCAAACTAGTACAGCCACTATTGATAACAGTATGGAGATTCCTTTAAAAAGTGGAAATAGAACTGCCATACGACACAGTAATCCCACTGCTGGGCATACACACTGAGGAATCCAGAATTGAAAGAGGCACATGTACCGCAATGTTCATCGCAGCACTGTTTATAATAGCCAGAACATGGAAGCAACCTAGATGTCCATCAGCAGATGAAGGGATAAGAAAGCTGTGGTACATATACACAATGAAGTATTACTCAGCCATTAAAAAGAATACATTTGAATCAGTTCTAATGAGGTGGATGAAACTGGAGCCTATTATACAGAGTGAAGTAAGCCAGAAAGAAAAACACCAATACAGTATACTAGCGCATATATATGGAATTTAGAAAGATGGTAACGATAACCCTGTATGCGAGATAGCAAAAGAGATACAGATGTATAGAACAGTCTTCTGGAGTCTGTGGAAGACGGTGAGGGTGGGATGATTTGGGAGAATGACATTGAAACATGTATAATATCATATGTGAAATGAACTGCCAGTCCAGGTTTGATGCATGATACAGGAAGCTTGGGGCTGGTGCACTGGGATGACCCACAGGGATGGTATGGGGAGGGAGGTGGGAGGGGGGTTCAGGATGGAGAACACGTGTACACCCATGGCCAATTCATGTTGATATATGGCAAAACCAATACAATATTGTAAAGTAATTAGCCTCCAATTAAAATAAAGAAATTTATATTAAAGAAAAAGAAATTAAAAGATGTTTACTGTTTGAAGGAAAGTTATGACCAACCTAGACAGCATAGTGATATATATATATATTTTTTTCAGATTCTTTTCCATTATAGTTTATTACAAGATGTTGAATATAGTTCCCTGTGCTGTATAGTAGGATCTTGTTTATCTATTTTATATATAGTAGTGTGTATCAGTTAACCCCAAACTCCTAATTTATCTCTCCCTACCCCTGCCATCAGATCCATCTTAAAAATTCCCATTTCCAGGAAAAAGCTTCCAATTCTGTGCAAGCACTTCTAATGGGACATGGCTTCAGCGTTTTGTAAAAAAAAAAATAAATAAATAAAAAGCAGAGACATTACTTTGCCAAAGGTCCATCTAGTCAAGTCTATCGTTTTTCCAGTAGTCATATATGGATGCGAGAGTTGGACTGTAACGAAAGCCGAATGCTGAAGAATTGATGCTTTTGAACTGTGGTGTTGGAGAAGACTCTTAAGAGTCCCTTGAACCCCAAGGAGATCCAGCCAGTCCATCCTAAAGGAGATCAGTCCTTGGTGTTTATTGGAAGGACTGATGTTGAAGCTGAAGCTCCAGTACTTTGGCCACCTAATGCAAAGAGCTGACTCACTTAAAAAGACCCTGATGCTGGGAAAGATTGAAGGCAGGAGGAGAAGGGGACGGCAGTGGATGAGATGGTTGTATGGAATCACCGATTCAATGGATGTGGCTTTGGGTGGAATCTGGGAGTTGGTGATGGACAGGTAGGCCTGGCATGCTTGCAGTTCATGGGGTCACAAAGGCCCGGACATGACTGAGTGACTGAACTGACCTGAACTGAATATCCCATTGTGTATATGTACCACAACTTCTTTATCCATTCATCTGTCAGTGGACATCTAGGTTGTTTCCATGGTCTAGCTATTGTAAAGATTGCTGCAGTGAACAATGGGATGCATGTGTCTTTTTCAATTTTGGTTTCCTCAAGGTATATGCCTAGAAGTGGGACTACTGTGTCATATGCTGGTTTTATTCCTAGTTTTTAAAGGAATATCCAAACCATCTTCCATAATGGCTGTATCAATTTACATTTCCACCAGCAGTGCAAGAGGGCTCCCTTTTCTCCACACCCTCTCCAGTATTTATTTTTTGTAGCCTTTTGGTGATGGACATTCTAACTGGTGTGATGTGATATCTCCTTGTAGTTTGATTTGCATTTTTCTAATAATGAGTGATGTTGAGCATCTTTCCATGTGTTTGTTATCCATCTGTATGTCTTCTTTGGAGAAATGTTTGTCAGGGTCTTTTTCCCACTTTTTGATTGGGTTGTTTGTTTTTCTGCACTAATCCTCTTCTTTATCTCTTCTCCATATTTAATTCATATTATGTGTAGATTGGCAAGTTTTATATCGTCCCATAGATCTTGTATCTTGGTTTCATTTAGTTTACATTTACATTTGTATTTGTGCTGTTCTGATTGGATGATTTCCAATATTCTGTATTCCAGATTACTTATTTGTTCTTCTATGTCATTTAGTTGGCTAATCATTGCTTCTATATTGATTATCTTGACAATGTTTATCCATTTTTGATTGGTTCATCTTCATAATTTCTAGTTACTTCTTACAGTGATCTACATTTCTATCCATAATCTTTCTAATTTCTTAATATTTTATTTATTTATTTTTGAAAGTCACTCAGTCATGTCTGACTCTCTGTGAACATGTCACAGAATTCCATACAGTCCATGGAATTCTCTAGGCCAGAATACTGGAGTGGGTAATTTCCCTTCTCTGGGGGATCTTCCCAACACGGATCAAACCCAGGTATCCCACATTTCAGGTAGATTCTTTACCAGCTGAGCCACCAGGGAATGTGGTTGGTAATATTTTATTACCAGGAAGCCCCTGGTGATATTTTATTGCCACTTTTTAAAACTCAGGAATAGCAGATCTATGAGCTCTGTTTTATTATTTGTTCTTGCAGATTTCTCTTGTTATCAAGAGTAATTCCTTTGCCTTTTCATTTTACTTAACTTTATGAATTTACAACAGCACATACATTTATGAATTTATGACTCTATGAATCTATGACTTAGCACAAGTACATCTCTATGAATTTAAGAGAAATGTTACCAGTTGGAGTCTTAGAAGGTTGGGAACATCGCTGTGTAAATTGTGTGTGTCCAGTGTTTTGTGTGGGAGGGCTTGTTTTGGTACAGACACCAGTAGGGGTAGGATCTCTTCCCTCTGCTGGAATAGAAGCCCTGAGGGTTGGGCTGCCCTTGAGTGCATGCCTTGTCCCAAAGGAGAAGATTTCTAAAGCAGTGAGGCCTGTGCACTCACAGAGGACCTATGCTCACCTCTGTAGGTGTCTGCAGTTGTGCTTGGAATCAGCCCAAGATCATGTCCGTTTGTATGTTGCATTCATTCCCCGTGCCAGATTTATTGCAAAGCTGTGGTGTGGAGGAGGCTGGCACTGGAGGTCAGGGTGTTTGGCTGCAGGAATTTAGGCTGAGCTGCTGCCTGAGGTATGGGCTGCCTCTGTGGCTTTCTTTCTCAGGTGCTGGCTGCCTCAGATGTAGTGCTCCACCACAATGTGGAGTGAGTGGAGCCAGCACTCCTCGAGAGACAAACCTCTGCATACTCTTGAGCCTCCCAGGCTTTCTCTGCATAGCTGGATTGAGCTGTCTCCGAGTCCCTGCTGCCTGAGTTTCAGTGCTTAGGCAGTAGAATGACCCTGTGTGCATGTGACAGTGGCCAGCACTGGCCCCCTACCTGTTGCTCCAGGTATAAGCTGTCGCTGGCTACCTTGGCTCCACCCAGATCACACTCTAGGCCCCTCATCTGTTTTTGAGTAGCTGGACCAAGTCTTTCAGGGCTCAGGTGGCCCAGATCTCTTGCTAAGGTGTGGTAGGACTCGGGTGTTCACCCCATCGTACTGGGAAGTACTATGAGGCAACAACCATCAGTGCAAGGCTTTCTTTCCACCTTGATTGTTGGCAAACTAGCACATGTGCACTCCTAGAGAGTAGAGTCTGGGCATCTCCAGCCCCTGTGTCTGACCTTGTGATTATCACAGCAGGCACAGGGGGTGCTTTTCTCCTTCGCACAGGATGCCAGGCAGACTGGGATGTCCAGATGGTGGCTCCACTGGCTAGCTTTCTAGGGTGAGGGCATGCCCACGAGGACCTTCTTTTCCTTTCAGATCCTTTTCAGGACCACAGGCCCTTACCTAATGCCTTTTTTTAAAAATCAATTTTTCTTTTTTAATTGGAGGTTAATTGCTTTACAGTGTTGTTAGTTTCTGCTGTACAATGTGAGTCAACCATAAGTATACATAGTTTCTCTCCGTCTTGAGCCTCCCTCCCACCCCCACCATCCCACCCCACTAGGTCATCACAGAGCACTCAGCTGAGCTCTCTGTTATACAGAAGCTTCCTACTAGCTATCAACTTTTTATCTGTCCTTTCAGGTTGTATAGATTTTTATTGTAGTCTTATGTAGTTGACCATCTGCCATTGTCCAGTTCGTTTTCTATGAGCATTTTAATATAGATTTATTTTTGATGTGTTTGTTGGAGGAGTCATACCCTACCATGTGGATCCCCCTTCTCTACCACATCTTTTTTATCGTAATTTTAAAAAATGCTTTTCCATTGAAAAGAACAGCACTAACACAGCTAACAATGATTTTATTACTACATGCATCTCCTCAGTTAACCTTCACAACAACCACATGATGTAGGTATTATTATTATGCTTACTTGTTGATAAGAAAATTGAATCTCATATAAATTGTCCATTGTTACTAGGAACAAGTGTAGCTAAATTTTGAATCCTTGAATTTACTTCTTATATTACCTTTATTCTTGTTACACCCTCTGACATGTCCTCTTCCAGTTACTTGCAAGAGTTTGTCCAGTAGATAGGTTTCATTAGAAGTTTTATGGAGAATATTTACCTTGCGTGTCATCATTATCATATTATTAATTTTACTAATACTAAATATAGTAAATAATGTTTATTTTCTATTTATTGTAGCTGTTTTTGCACTGGTGAAAAAAAGTAATGTTTATATACATGAAATATTTGCTAATATTAACTTGCATTCATAAGCTGACTTTGTTATTATATGACTTTAAAAAAAATTCTTCAATGATTAAAATGTTTTATAAAGAACTGATTATTCATGAATGTTGTAACCCTGGAATCACAAGTGTCTGTTTGTATTTTATTTGTACATATATCAATTTTAACCAGATTATTAGCCTTATTATTTTAATAAAGATTGTGTTTGTATATGAATGTGGGACTCTTTAGTCCCAGATATAATTAAGGCATTTTGGTGTATTGTACAGGTTGTCTAAAATGACAAAATAATAGCTCTAAAGGCAACTCTTAAGAGACTCTCTCATCTATTTTAATATAGCTAAAAATACTTAAATAAAGTAATATCTCAGACTCTTTTCTTATAAATAATGTACATACTGTTTCTCATTTCCCAATTATATTCAAGAAAGATAATTTTTAATTTTCTTTAGTTTATAGGTGTCCTGCTCTAGGAGCTGGAAATTCTAATGTAAAACAAAGCAAAATACAAGAAAAAAATGTAAACTATAAGATCTTTCATCCTTACATTCATTTATTCATTCACCATGGCAGTTGGCTGGAATATAACATATTTTAAAAATTAAAATTGTGATTCACTTTTTACTTGAATATTTTTGGCAATTAAAGTAAAAGAAACATGATTGGGAACATAATTTGTACCATGATTAACAGAGCAGTCTGCTTTATAGATCAAGATTTTGTACTTAGGGAAAAAAAAAAAAGATTTTGTACTTAGGTCTCATGTAAGAAGTGATATAATGATTAATAATATAAGCCACCAAACTTCCAATTGAGATATGCATATCCTTAGGGATAACACAAGGCATTCAAAAAGGTAACTGAGCAGGGAATTTTGAGGAAAGCAATTTTCAGGTATTGAAGTATACATTACACACTGTTATGACACATGTTTCTAAAATACTAATTAACTTAGTGATTGGATAATGAGGAAATTATGTACAACAAAATGGACATACATTGAAGTATGAACTGTTTTCTGAATATCATAGAATTATAATCTCCAGCATGATAGGAGAAAGCCAGGCTACTACCCAGGGAGGAGTTCTACAGGCTTAACTTTTATTTTAATGATGAAATGAATGTCTGCAGAATGTCCTTTCTTAAAAATGTACATCCTGAGCTTTGGGTTCCTGACATTTTACACCTGCCCCCAGTGCTCAGAGGTTCAGTTACATCTATATTATCTCAGAGATCTACTGGCCAGTGGTTTTACTTTAATTTTCATTTTAGTAGGTACAATTTTATTACCCGTGTAGTAGGTCTACAGCCATAACAAGTTGCCTGCCTTCACTAATGGAGTTATTTCTCAGGATCCCTAGGTTTTTGTTTTGTTTGTTGTTGCTAACTATACATGTTTATCTCCATTACAGAATCACACTAGTTTCAAGTAAACTGGCTCAAACACATTTTCCCAGGAAGTCCTAAGTATTTGACGATTTTGCAGAATGCTTGTTTGTATGGAAAGCATGTATTCTCTTATAGCAAAATTATCTGTGTACATTGTCCTCAAACCAATCTGCACCCAGAGATCTCTTCGAGAAAATTAGAGATACCAATTCTTGAACTGTAATTGAATTCTTGCAATTCATGAAAAGATTGGCACGATAAAGAACAGACATGATATGGACCTAACAGAAGCCGAAGATATTAAGAAGTGGCAAGAATACACAGAGGAACTGTACAAAAAGATCTTAATGCTATGATGTGTGGAATCCCATGCTTACAGATTTCATAAGCCCATGGATAGTGGTTGTGGGTGAGTCTTGTGAGATGAAAATACAAACCTCGATTCAGAAACTTGTTCTGTATCCTTATGAGAACAAAATGCTGGATCTTTCAAGATGGAAATGCTCAATGCGTTCAACTTGCTGCCAGGTGGAATTTTTTTGTCTACCCATGTAGTAGTGTCATTATTATTTTCTTAGCATCAGCCTTTGTTGCAGACTGGTTGGATATTCAGAAGTATCAGTGGCTAGATTAGTAACTAAAATTTCAGTGAAATCAGTATCTTTGATAGAGAAGTAAATTCAAAGCACCTATTTTATACTATTATATTAAATTTTGTTTAATATGTAGAATAATAATACATTAGAGAGTGTGTGCTAAGTCGCTTCAGTTGTATCTGACTGTTTGTGACCCTATGGACTGTAGCCCACCAGGCTCCTCTGTCCATGGGATTTTCCCAGCAAGGATACTAGAGTAGGTTGCCATTTGCTACTCGAGGGGATCTTCCTGACCCAAGGATTGAAGCTGTATCACTTTTGTCTACTGCATCAGCAGGCAAGTTCTTTACCACCAGCACCACCTGGGAAGCCCAAGCAGGAAAAACAATCTGGATTTCTCAGAGAAATCCAGATATTGAGAATAAGAACTCTGCAAATCCAGATTGTTTTTCCTGATTTTCATTGAGATTTAGGGAGTTTGAAGATTAAATTTTTGGCTAAATTACATTTTTTAAATTAATTTATTTTTTATTGAAGGATAATTGCTTTACAGAATTTTGTTGTTTCTGTCAAACCTCAACATGAATCATCCATAGGTACACATATATCCCTCCCTTTTCAACTTCCCTCCCATCTCTCTCCCCATCCCACCTCTCTAGGTTAATATACAGAGTTCCTGTTTGAGTTTCAGAAATTCTTAACCTAATATTCTTTTGATATCACATCATTTCTTAGGCCTCTGTCTCTATCTTTTGCTGTATATAATTTGCAATCTTATTGAATATGAAATATTCATATCGACTTTAATTGTCTTGAAATTATATTCATATGCTTATCTTTACTGAGGCAGAAAAATGTGAATTTCATGTTTAAAAGAATAAAACACTTAGAATAAAAACAACTAGAAGTAAAAATCAGCAATAGAGGTGAAATATATTATTCAAAAATTTTTTCAAAATGGGAGATGGAGGTTTGAAGTAACAATTATATGTGAAACTTGCAAGTGGCAAATTATAAGGCTAACCATGTCAATTTACCTGTCAAGGTCAACTTATAAATAAATCATCATGCTTTATTAACTGTGTATATCTGGAAATATACTTGACACATATCCTTAAGGACGTTTGACTCCAACATAGATATGCATCTATGCATTCTACATATAATCTAATTTTTATTAGGTCTTACTTACCTAAAACTAGAAAAAATATAGCCTTTTAAGTCTAGTTGAATTTGGCCACTAAAGGACATATGCTAATTTTTCCCAAGTAATTACAAATTAGTGTCAGACTTGTCATGAGGAAGTCTGAGGAACTGGTGAAGAGGTGACAGGACAATTGTGACAAGCTTGTCAACTAAACAATTGGGAAGGAATGTTAATAAACTCTACTAAACATCATTTTACAATGTATAAAACTATGACATGCCCATCTCATATCAACACTGACAGAATGTTGTTTTTTTGTTATACATGTGTTTACATAATACCTTTTGAAGGTTAATGAGGGTATTTTCATTAACTAACCTGAGCTCTTCAAATTAGACAAAACTGTTTTCACTTTTTATACTCTTAGAGATATATTAATATTTTAAAGGTGCTTAAATGAATTATAATCACATAATTTAAATATAATTACATATGCTATTTTGTATAATATACTGCTTGAATATCTTGAGTATCTTTTGTTATGTGACTAGTCTATATAGGTTCCTATGTAATAAAGGAATTTTCAAATTGGTCAAACTATTATAAAAAATTTGCTTTAACAGTTTTGAATAAACAGAACATATGTATGATGATTAAAGTTATCCTTTTTATAGAACAATTGTATCCTAGTTCATAAACAACATTCTAAGTAATTTATTCAGCCAGCCCAGAGTTCCAATATGAAAATGGATATAAAAAGCAAAAGTAATGAATGAATGATAAATATGTTGTTTACTGTAGTACAATATATAGGTGAATATCTAACATATGGCTAGATAATTGATGAATTCCCATAAACTTTTCCAAATGTTTGTTTTGATGGCTACAAGAGCACTGAATTATGAAACCAGCCTATGAAAATGTGGGGATTCCCTGGTGGTTCAGATGGTAAAGAATCTGCCTGCAATGTGGAAGACCCAGGCCAATCCCTAGGTCTGGAAGATCCTCTGGAGAAGGGAATGGCTAACTACTCCACTATTCTTGCCTGGAGAGTCCCATGGACAGAGGAGCCTGGTGGGCTAAGTCCCCACGGTGTCACAAAGAGTCAGACACAACTGAGTGATTAACACTATGAAAATATGAAAATAGACACTAAGCTTTATAGTCTAGAGAAATTATAAATTTCCAAATCATTTCTAATATTGTTTTATCACTTATTGTTAAAGCTCCTTTAAATGGGTGTGTATGCACATGTTATATAAAAATATTCTACATAATATAATTTTAGAGGCATGCTCCAAAATCACTGCAGATGGTGATTACAGCCATGAAATTAAAAGACACTTACTCCTTGGAAGGAAAGTTATGACCAAGCTAGATAGCATATTGAAGAGCAGAAACATTACTTTGCCAACAAAGGTCCGTCTAGTAAAGGCTATGGTTTTTCCAGTAGTCATGTATGGATGTGAGAGTTGGACTGTGAAGAAAGCTAAGCGCCGAAGAATTGATGCTTTTGAACTGTGGTGTTGGAGAAGACTCTTGAGAGTGCCTTTGCAGACCAACTTTACATAATTGTATTAGTTTTGCCAAATATCAAAATGAATCCATCACAGGTATACATGTGCTCCCCATCCTGAACCCTCCTCCCTCCCCATACCATCCCTCTGGGTCGTCCCAGTGCACTAGCCCCAAGCATCCAGTATCGTGCTGAAGGAGATCAGTCTTGGGTGTTCTTTGGAAGGAATGATGCTAAAGCTGAAACTCCAGTACTTTGGCCACTTCATGCGAAGAGTTGACTCATTGGAAAAGACTCAGATCCTGGGAGGGATTGGGGGCAGGAGAAGGGGACGACAGAGGATGAGATGGCTGGATTGCATCACTGACTCGATGGACATGAGTTTGGGTAAACTCCAGGAGTTGGTGATGGACAGGGAGGCCTGGCCTGCTGCAATTCATGGGGTCACAAAGAGTCAGACACGACTGAGCTGCTGAACTGAACTGAACATAAAACTTCATCCTTATTTTATGGTACAATATTTGAAAACACCTTCAGTAACAGTCCTTCTTTGAAGTCTGAATACCTTTTTGCAAACCAAGTTATGGTTTATTTCTCTAAGAGCACTAAGATGTTACATCCATTCTACCGTATATAAACCTAAATAATAACTGTCATATGGATCTTTCTACATGTTGTGATAGCTGGATCAAAGAGTGTGATTAGGATATGATGGGACAAAATGGACAAAGAAATATTCAGGCTTATCTGTCCTTCTCATGGAAGGGAGATGAGGTGAAAATGTATCTTCATATCAGAAAGAAATCAATTAAATTTTTTAAAAGCTGGAGAGAACTGTCACAATAAGAAGTTAGTCAAGTCAAGGTATTTACTGGTTTGTGTATGTGTTTATGTAACCAGTACAGTAAAAAAAAAATTATCTTGAAGGTCTGTGATGGCACAATAATTACCCATTTGCCATTAATACTGATCTAATTTTAGAAAATTAAAAAAAAAATTCTCTAAAGTCATAAAGGAGATTTCTTCCACAATATATTAAAGCTTTTAAAAACTATTCTCATTACATCTCTTTCTGTGTATGGTGAAAACCAAAATAAGTACTTTTTTTAATTAAAGAAAATATATACTTAGGTTGATCTATGCTCCAGATATGAACATTTCATGCTTTACATGTTCTTCAAAAATAATATGAAAACTGGCTTAATCTGTCTTACTTTGGTATCTTCCTTTGTTGATATTAAAGCATCTCACTGAAGCTACCTTAGATGCAACGTAGTTTATTTTCCTTTACCCAAATTTCTTTCTTTCTCTTTTCTTTTTGTGAGAGAGAAGCACACAGTCCTAACCACTGTACTGCTGAGAACTTCCCTCCCCAAATTCCCTTAGGAAATGCAAACTCCAGCTACTGGAGCAAGGACCATCTTGTTTAAAGAATAGTTTCTAGATATTATTTTCTGGTTTCATTAATTCCTTTCTCTTCTTCCCTTGGTTTTTGTTTTGGGGTCAGTCTTTTTTAAACGATATATTCTAATATTTCTAAAGTTAGTGTCAGAAGAGTTTTTACTCAAGCACAAGTTACAAAAGGTCAGCAAACCTTTGTGTTTTCTAGTTTCCTTTATATTTTCTTTACATGCTGACATATATTGATAACAGAAATTTTCGTCTTTTCAGCTTGTGAAATATAGTTACGGAAAACATTGAATTTATCTGTAGTGAACTCTAGATCTCACAACTTTATTAGACAGGATTTACTAACAGTCTTGATCAGAATATTCAGCAGGGTGCTTGTTGAAAATACTAATTCCAAGGTTCCATCTTCCTTTCTAGGTCAGGATCTCCAGGACATTTGTAACAGGTGTGCCAGAAGACTCCTACAGTCAGGACACTTTGAGAAACACTTGGGTAAGTGTTTCTTGGTCAAAATTTATTTTTTGGTGTTAATATAAACATTTATGTTTTCTTAGAGAAGTATTACTTATTTTAGATTTTCAGATATTTGACATATCATTTAATATTTCTCATGGTTTGTTTACACCTATCTGTTTTGCTATTGTCTCTTTCTTCATTTGATACATTTATTAACTGTAGTATGCTTAAACTACTTGAGATTCTAATTCTTTGTAATGTTCTTTTTATAATTCAGTTATGTTTTCTAGTGTATATTAGATCCATCTTATGGTTTTACAAAGGTTTATTGTTCTCTAACTTACATGCATTATATGCATGTTTCACTTTTTATTTAAAAAACTGGAAGTATTTAATATCATTTATAAAGCTCATAAATATCAGTAAATTGATTTCTCACTATTTTAAAGTATTAAAGCATTGCTTTTTGGATTATGGACTTCATTATTGATGAACTTCATTATTGATCTCACTGTTTTCAAGTAGTTAACATTTTTAGTTTATATATTATTCATTTTTAACAGTGGTTTAAAATATCTCCTTAAAATTTTTTACTTGGGGATTCATTTATGCATCACTTGGAGCCCTGTGTTTATCATGTACATACATGATGTACATATAAGCATATATATATGCATATATATGCATATACATCACACTATAGCATAGGTCACATATATATATGTGAATAAATTAATAGTGATAGTGGGTCTAGAAATTAAATTGTATATGTAATGGAGTAGTATTGATGCCAAATGTTGCTATTTAAGATTTTATTTGGATTCTGATTATATTCCATATTTATTCATTGCCTATATAATCTGCAACTAATATATGCTCTCATTTTGTTACTGCCATAAGTTAATACATTAGCAACAATTTTGAGTTTATGTATTTAATCTTTTATATTTGGTATATGGTATTACATAGAATGGTCTATGCTGAAGCAGTAAAATGAGATCCTCTCGTTATACTGTACTTATTTTTTTAATTCAGAATTCAACTTTTTCACTTATGGTTGTTTTTCAGCAATTAATTATCTACTCTGATTTTCTTGAAATTATTAAGTGCTTTAAAAAGAGTTGATTTATCTGTGGAAATATTTCCCACCACCATTCTGAATTTAGATGACAAAAAAATCTCCCTGGGAGTGTATGTTAATAATATGCCTTTACATATCTTCAACTGATTAAGTATAGTCACTATAATGCTGATTATTTTATATGCTTTTTTGTTTACCAGTCATACCAAAAGCAAAAAAAAAAAAAACAACAAAGTGTACACATGACCTGCAAAGGAATGAGTATACATGTGACTTGCAGTGTACATGCGGCTTCGCTGAGCACCATATCCACTGCCATTGGGCCATGTGTATATCTTCCTTTTTCACCATATTCACTGTCATTCTACAGTAGCAGATAGTTTCAGTAAAACTTCTGTAGCCAGCCCAAACAAATATTTGGCTTTTATCATACCAAACTAGGAATCTTTGGTTTTATCCTTGAGTATGCAATCTATTCTGTAAAACTAAGGCCTCTACTAGCTTGCCTAAGATCAATAGCAATCATTTACTCCCTCTCCTTAATTCAGCCATATTGCAATGCAGTTAGCAGCCTTTGTTTACATATGTTGTAGTTTACCTATTACACGTTATTAGATTTATCAGGTATGGAATTTTATTGTCTTATTCTTGTCTGAAATTGTTTTCAGAATGTTCAAAAGATTTAGAATTATATATTGTTTTACTTTGAAGGTGGTGTTTTGCCAAAAGCTTTAACTTTTGTCTCAGGTTCAAAGGATTTGTTAACAAAATAAACCAATCGTACACAAATAAATAATACCAATATTTGTTAGAGAATTATATAGCTTACTTTCAATATGCTGCTAAGTCACTTCAGTCGTGTCCGACTCTGTGTGACCCCATAGACAGCAGCCCACCAGGCTTCCCCGTCCCTGGGATTCTCCAGGCAAGAATACTGGAGTGGGTTGCCATTTCCTTCTCCAATGCATGAAAGTGAAAAGTGAAAGTGAAGTCGCTCAGTCGGACTCTGTGCGACCCCATGGACTGTAGCCTACCAGGCTCCTCCATCCATGGGATTTTCCAGGCAAGAGTACTGGAGTGGGGTGCCATTGCCTTCTCTGTATTTTCAATATACTAGCATTAAAAGAGAAATAGAAACAGCAGAGGATACATCACCAAAATAAGTTTTGACCAATGTTCGACTCAAGTAGCACAGGGAAGCACGGTGACGCAGCACATCTGGAGTCCCAGTTGGGAAAAGGTCCCAGGCTCTGTGGGTGAGACTTTTAAATTTGCAGTTGGGGATCCTGCTTATAATCACTGGACCCAGACTGATATCATCACCAATCTATGAGCAGATCACAGCTCTGGTTTCATGCTAATGCTGTGTTTTGTCCTGTAAAACTTGGAATGTTGTTAAGACTGGGGCTTCAGTGGCCACACCCCTCTTCAGGGCCTCTCAACAATCTCAAGATTTGTCCCCTACCTTATCTATGGTGCTACAAGTCTTGCACTCACAACAGGTAGCCATTCATAATCACTCACAGTTAGGGCAGTGTCCTGGTAGGTTAGAAGCAAGGTCAGAGGCCTGCTCTGCTTTGTCTCTGAAGCCTAAACAAGACTATTTAATTTCCCTAAGGGTGTCTAGCACCCTTATTTACAGAATAGGAATTCTGACATGCCTATGTAATGAGGAGGAGGAGGAGGAGAAAAAGCTACTTGGTTTAAGATCTTGGACAAGAATTCAGGTTTATTAGCTCTGACATTCAAATCCAGTGACCAATTACTAACTCTCTAGGGATAATTCAATCAAAAGTTTTATCTTTCAAAAAATATTCTGATACCTCTGATCAATGATTTTAATTTTTGAAATTCTAAGATATTTTGGTCTCCAAGGTGTTCATTTCCCACTTTAAGGCTCCCCAAATTCCATTCTGTTATGTACACTTTAGCCCATAGGCCAAGCCCCCATTTCCAGAGAGAAAGAGACCTGATTGTTAAGGGTAAGCCCATCCCTTTGCTAGTCAAGGAACCTAGAATGAAGATAACTGGAAAACAGGGTTACACTGAACAGGAAACTATTTCTAGATAATTATGTGTTTAGTTCAGGTCGCTGAGATATGAGAAGTTTTCTAGAGAGATCTTGGATTCTTTATTAAGAGATTGCTGCTGCAAGAGAAAGCTTTTTCTCTTGATAATGTCATGTTTATCTGAAAAGCTGCAATCATTTTACTGCTAGACTAAGACTGAGGATGCAAGGGAAGGTTGGGTGAAAGAGCTGAGGGAGTTGAGGAAAAAGGAATTGAAGCCTTGACTGACTGAACATCAGCAGCCATCTGTTTAACATGTAGACTTTTTCAGTTAATCTTCTTTACTGTATTAACCAGAGCAGTTTTCTGCTACATGCAACCCAAACCATACTAGATTAAATGTAAATGCATGTTTTTAAAAAAAAAAAATTGAAAATATTTTAAAGTCTACATTTTCTTAAAAATCTACTCTCCATACATATTGTCAGAGGCCTAGTATTGAGAGGAAAAAATATTTCATAATATGTGTTTTGACTCTTTGTTGAACTGTAAGAAGCATTAAAGTAAAGCATGTTATTTAAAAAATGTTTTAAATCTTTCCTGGGGAAAAGAAAATGTCTAAATTATTAACTTTAAATTTTTCTAGTTCTAGTGTAAATATAGCCAATGTAACAGGAAGTAGCTGAACATTTTTTAAAATCAGTCTAATTCCATATAATGTCTCTTGCCAGAAAACTTTTTATACTTTTAGGTATTATCTATTTTAGACACTATTTTATGAAAGCAAAATATTGTTTTTTTCAGGTTATAAATGTTAGCTTAGAGCAATTCTAACACTGTGGTGACTCTAAGCCTCAAGGCATAGTAGTTCCTCTTACTTCATTTTAATGTTAATGCCCATTTCCTGGGCAACCTGTGCCCATAAGCAAAGGTGAAAGGAACAGCAGTATGAAATTGACTTTACAGCTAAGTGACAAAGGAGCTGCAACTCAAGGAAGAAAGAGAGTTTTAAATCAAAAATTGAGTGGTAAAAATTATTAGTTGCAAGAAAAATTATATTTAGATAATGTCCATAGACAATTGTGTAAGGATATTATCTTATATTTAAGATATCTAATATTTTAAAATATAATATCTTAAATTTAATATCATATTTAAGGGCTTCCCTGGTGGTTCAGATGATAAAGAATCCACCTGCAATGTGGGAGACCTGAGTTCAGTCCCTGGGTTGGGAAGATCCCCTGGAGGAGGGCATGGTAACCCAATCAAGTATTCTTGCCTGAAGAATCCCCATGGCTAGAGTCCATGGGTTGCACAGAATCATACACGACTGAGCGATCAAGCACAATGTCCATAGACAAATGTATAAGGATGAGAGAGAGAGATATATATATATATAATGTAAAAGTGAAAGTAGCTGGAATTCTCTAGGCCAGAATATTGGAGTGGGTAGCCTTTCCCTTCTCCAGGGGGTCTTCCCAGCCCAGGGATCGAAGCCAGGTCTCCTGCATCGTAGGCAGATTCTTTACCAGCTGAGCCACAAGGGAAGCCTTATATATATGTATACATTCCAAATCTCTAAAACCTCCTTAGCTTTTCATTCAGTTCAGTCCAGTTCAGTTGCTCAGTTGTATCCGACTCTGCAACCCCATGGACCGCAGCACGCCAGGCCTCCCTATGCCTCACCAATTCCTAGAGTTTACCCAAACTCATGTCCAAAGGAATTGTTGCCCTCTGGTTTTGGAGTCTCAGTCCCTGTCTCCCCCTCTTGTAGCCCACAGGGTTTTATTCTAGAATTGTGGACCCAGGCAGATAGACCCTTCACTTTTACAGCAGTTGAGGTTACTAGGACAACCTGATATGGCCCTGCAGATTTCTCAGACAGCTGGCTTGGACTCCCTTTTTCTTGCCAGGTCTTTACTAATACTTGTTCCCCCAGCTCTACTTGGGGATTTTTCAAGTCTTCCTGTGGTCTAGGGAGGATCTGTTCTCTGTATCATTGGAATTCTTGTTGAAACCTTCCCAGGTCAATTATATGTTTTAGGAGTATATTGGTGTCCTTGTCAAGTCAGGAACAAGACAAGGGTGCCCACTTTCACCATTACTGTTCAACATAGTTTTGGAAGTTTTGGCCACAGCACTCAGAGCAGAAAAAGAAATAAAAGGAATCCAAATTGGAAAAGAAGAAGTAAAACTCTCACTATTTGCAGATGACATGATCCTCTACATAGAAAACCCTAAAGACTCCACCAGAAAATTACTAGAACTAATCAATGACTATAGTAATGTTGCAGGATATAAAATCAACACACAGAAATCCCTTGCATTCCTATACACTAATAATGAGAAAACTGAAAGAGAAATTAAGGAAACAATTCCATTCATCATTGCAATGGAAAGAATTAAATACTTAGGAATATATCTACCTAAAGAAACTAAAGACCTATATATAGAAAACTATAAAACACTGGTGAAAGAAATCAAAGAGGACACTAATAGATGGAGAAATATACCATGTTCATGGATTGGAAGAATCAATATGGTGAAAATGAGTATACTACCCAAAGCAATTTATAGATTCAATGCAATCCCTATCAAGCTACCAACAGTATTCTTCACAGAGGTAGAACAAATAATTTCACAATTTGTATGGAAATACAAAAAACCTCAAATAGCCAAAGCGATCTTGAGAAAGAAGAATGGAACTGGAGGAATCAACCTACCTGACTTCAGGCTCTACTACAAAGCCACAGTTATCAAGACAGTATGGTACTGGCACAAAGACAGAAATATAGATCAATGGAACAAAATAGAAAGCCCAGAGACAAATCCACGCACATATGGACACCTTATCTTTGGCAAAGGAGGCAAGAATATACAATGGATTAAAGACAATCTCTTTAACAAGTGGTGCTGGCAAATCTGGTCAACCACTTGTAAAGGAATGAAACTAGAACACTTTCTAACCCCATACACAAAAATAAACTCAAAATGGATTAAAGATCTAAACATAAGACCAGAAACTATAAAACTCCTAGAGGAGAACATAGGCAAAACACTCTCCGACATACATCACAGCAGGATCCTCTATGACCCACCTCCCAGAATATTGGAAATAAAAGCAAAATAAACAAATGGGACCTAATTAACCTTAAAAGCTTCTGCACATCAAAGGAAACTATTAGCAAGGTGAAAAGACAGTCTTCAGAATGGGAGAAAATAATAGCAAATGAAGCCACTGACAAACAACTAATCTCAAAAATATACAAGCAACTCCTACAGCTCAACTCCAGAGAAATAAATGACCCAATCAAAAAATGGGCCAAAGAACTAAATAGACATTTCTCCAAAGAAGACATACAGAGGTCTAACAAACACATGAAAAGATGCTCAACATCACTCATTATCAGAGAAATACAAATCAAAACCACCATGAGGTACCATTTCACACCAATCAGAATGGCTGTGATCCAAAAGTCTACAAATAATAAATGCTGGAGAGGGTGTGGAGAAAAGGGAACCCTCTTACACTGTTGGTGGGAATGCAAACTAGTACAGCCACTATGGAGAACAGTGTGGAGATTCCTTTAAAAAGTGGAAATAGAACTGCCTTATGATCTAGCAGTCCCACTGCTGGGCATACACACTGAGGAAACCAGAAGGGAAAGAGACACGTGTACCCCAATGTTCATCGCAGCACTGTTTATAATAGCCAGGACATGGAAGCAACCTAGATGTCCATCAGCAGATGAATGGATAAGAAAGCGGTGGTACATATACACAATGGAGTATTACTCAGCCATTAAAAAGAATACATTTGAATCAGTTCTAATAAGGTGGATGAAACTGGAGCCTATTATACAGAGTGAAGTAAGCCAGAAGGAAAAACACCAATACAGTATACTAGCGCATATATATGGAATTTAGAAAGATGGTAACAATAACCCTGTGTACGAGACAGCAAAAGAGACACTGATGTATAGAACAGTCTTATGGACTCTATGGGAGAGGGAGAGGGTGGGAAGATTTGGGAGAAGGGCATTGAAACACATAAAATATCATGTATGAAACGAGATGCCAGTCCAGGTTCGATGCACGATACTGGATGCTTGGGGCTAGTGCACTGGGACGACCCAGAGGGATGATATGGGGAGGGAGGAGGGAGGAGGGTTCAGGATGGGGAACACATGTATACCTGTGGCGGATTCATTTTGATATTTGGCAAAACTAATACAATTATGTAAAGTTTAAAAATTTAAAAAAAAAAGGAAATCAGAAGTTAAGAATGGACGTCCCTACATCATTTCATAAGGGCTTAATAATAGTGGCTGTGTAGGGGCTTCCTGTACCCTCATGAGGGCTATGGGTAGCATATGGATCCACTTATTATGTGTTTCTTGACATAGTTTGGCCAGAGCCCTTTTAAGAGTCTCATTGACTCTCTCTACCTTTCCTGAGGCTTGAGGCCACCAGGATGAGTGGAGGCGGTATTTGATTCCTAAGCATGTGGCCAGGTTCTGGGTTTTGTGGCTGTAAATGAGGGCCCATTGTTGCTCTCAAGTGATCAAGACAGCCCAAACCTAGGCATCATCTTCTTCAGCAGGGCTTTACAGACTTCTGTCCTAGTAGGGAATGCTTCAATCCATCCTGTGAGCATGTCAATAAAGACTAGCAAATAAGAAAACCCTGGGTCTTTGGCATGGCTGTAAAATCCACCTGCCAGTCCTCTCCTGGGTATGATCCCTGATGTTGGACAGGCTTAATTAGAGGAGGTGGCAAGGTTCTGGTTTGTGGATTATTTCTTAAACAAGTATCACAATTCTGTGTGATCTAACAACCTTAGCCAACAGGGGATAGTAGAGAATAGGCTTGAGCAAAGTTTCCAGATTATCTTTTCCAAAATGGGTACTTTTATGTAAGAAGTAATTTTCCAAACCTGAGAGTCAGGGAGTATTATTTGGGCCTGATCAGTCTGAAACCACACATGTGACCCAATTTCCCAGCCCTGCTCAGCATATTGGGAATGTTCCTCTGGGGTATAATCTGGAGTTAGGGTTTCCTTGGGGGAAAGGGGGCATATAGGAGTGACAGGGGTAGCTAGCAGCTCATTTTGCCTCCTGATCAGCTTTTCTATTTCCCTGGGCCTCCTCTTCTTGCCCCTTTTGGTGACCCTTACAGTGGATGACAGCTAATTTAGCCGGGAGTCTGACTGCCTCCAGGAGCCTGAGAATGAGCTCTTTGTGTTTAATAGGAGAGCTTCGAGCACTGAGCATTCCTCTTTCCTTCCAAATTGATGCATGGGCGTACAGGATGAAGAAAGCATACTTAGAGTCCATATACACATTAACCCTCTTTCCTTCCCCTAATTCCAAAGCTCTTGTCAAGGCAAAAACTTCAGCTTTCTGGGCTAAGGTGTCTGGGGGAAGTCCCACTTTCCCTAATTTATTCTAGATTCACTGCAGCATATCCTGCTTTCCTCTCTCCTTTTTCTACTAAACTACTGCCATCTATGTACTATTCTTCCTCTGGGTCAGATAAAGGTGTCTCTAATAGGTCCGGGCGAGAAGAGTATAACTCGTCTATGATTTGCATGCATTGGTGATCTAAAGGGGAAGTAGGGGGATATGGGCATAAGGTGGCTGGATTTAAAGTTGGACAGACCCTCAACTTTATTTCTGGAGTGCTGGCATCCAGCCCCAGCAGGATCCATGGGTACCCTCAGGATGATGGCATAGGCAAAAGGATAGCAAAGCAAAGAGAACAGAGGCTTGATCTTCCTTGATTAACACAGAAAGCCAATAAAGCTCCTATGTTCCAAGGAGTCATCCTGAAAGAAGAACAGAAAGAGAAAAGGAGAGAAAAGGAAAAAAGAATGACACAGGGAGACCAAGCTTCATTGAGTGAGGCCCATAACTTTATTTTCAAAATGAACTTTTATCCCTTGACTTGTACACAGAGGGAAATGAAAGATGCAAAGTCATACAGAGTCAGCCCAAACATTACATCTGTTTTGTCTTTATCGAAACCAGGACTTTTTCTGCATACCTTTCCCATAAGCAATGTTGTATACATTATCTTCTGGCCTTGGAGGCCTGTGGACATTTTATGACCCTGTTTTGATAAAGGCTACTCAATCAGAAAACTTATTTTCCCTTGAAGTGTTTTTTTCTTTATATTTCTAATCTATGTCAGCCTCAGAAAGTGCTAAGCAGAGTTACATTCTCACGGAGCAAAGGTGCAGTGAGTTACAACAAAGAAAGAACCAATTAGCTCACAGGTCTGATGTGTTTAATTCCAAGGCTACTACTTGTTTTTCTTACATTCCAACTATGTTAACTAATGCACTCCCAGGTGCACAATGGGTAAGGGATATGGGAACTTGGCAGCAAGCACTGGCTTAACAATGAAATCCTACACCAGCACTACTCTAATAGTTTTTAACTCTTTGAAAGGCTCTATATTTTTAGAATGTTTTAGGTTTCCCGTGTCTCTCACAGTTGGGAGGCTGTGAACAATTACGTGTGTTAATTGCAAGAGTATGGATAAACCTGTCAAGCAAGCTAGAAAGCCATCAGAGGGGTTTGAATTGAAACACTCCTATCATGCCCAGGAGACTTATTAACTAAAGCCCTAAGTTGACTTTTTCCAGAGAAAGGTGGTCAGGGATAGCCCCCTGTTAATGTCAGAAGAGTTGGTGAAAGGCACAAAATAGTAAGAGAGATTCTGGTTTTGGGGTAGATGCTCGAGCAGATTCAGGAGGTCCCTTGAGTTCTGATCTGCCTTGCTCGTCAGATCTCTTCCACATGACCCTGTCATGGGTGGGATCTCCCGTGGTGGCTTCCGGCACTGGAGTGTCAAGGAAGAGGGCTTGGTGTTGGGTGATCCTTCCCCCTGTCATCCATCTATCCCCTTTAGTTTCCAAGAGTGCTTGCACTTGGTGAGGCATATACACTGTGGTGGCTGACCTAGGGTCAGCTTAGATACCTCCTTAACCATAAGAGCAGTGGCTTCTACTGCCCGGAGGCAAATGGGCCACCCTCTGGCTACCTCATCTAGTTGTTTTGAGAGATAAACCACAGGTTGTAATACAGGCCCCATCATTTGCCCTAACATCCCAAGAACAATTCCTGTCCTTTCAGAAACATAAAGCCTGAAAGGCTTTTCCAGTTTCAGGAGGCCTAAAGCTGGGGCTGTAGTGATAGACTCTTTTAGGGCATTAAAGGCAACCTTGCAGGTCTCATCCCAGTCAAGTGGCTCTTCCTCTTTCCCTCTTAATTTTTCATATAGGGGTCTGGCCAGATTGCCATAATTAGGAATCCAGATCTTGCAAAACCCAGTCATTCCTAAAAATCCACTAAGCTGTTATACAGGGTATTTAAGATGAGGGATTTCCTCTGGGGGTCGAGCATTCTTTTTCCTTCCATAATTATAAATCCAAGGTATTTCACTTGGGTTAAGCTAATCTGAGCTTTCTTGGGCAATACTCAATAACCCTTTTCATATGGGAAATTTAGAGTTTTAATAGTATCCATTTGAGAGCTGGTAAAATCTGGACTAGCTTTGAGCAAGTTATTAACATACTGTATTAGATTACTGTTTGTTAAAGTTAATTCCCTTAGTTCTCTCCCCAAGGAAGTCCCAAATACATGAGGGATGTCCCTGAACCCTTGTGGTAAGTAAAGTCCAGCAAACTCGTATGTTTTCCCTTGTTCCCAGGTCCCACCACTCAAAGGCAAAGAGTTTTGGGGGTATCAGGATGGAGAGGAATGAAAAACAAAGCATCATTAATGTCCAAGACTGAGAAGTACTTAGCATTTCCTAGGACTTGGGATAGGAGGGTATACAGGTTTGGGACTATGGGGTAGATGGGAACCACAGCTTCATTAACAGCTCTGAGATCCTGGATGAATTTATAAGATCCATCTGGTTTTTTAACAGGCAAGATTGGAGTATTGCAGGGAGACTCACAGGTAATTAGAACTCCACTATCTTGGTATTTGTTAACTAATGGCCTAAGACCCTCAAGAGCTTCTGGTTTTAATGGATATTGCCTTTTCCAGGAGTAGGGAGCATTTGACCTCAGAAGAATCTTCACTGGTGGAACATTTATGGCTAGACCAGGGCTCGAGACATCCCATGCCTGGGGATTGACCTTATTTAAGAAAGGGACGGATTCCTCCTTTTCTACATCTGACTGCAAATATTCAGACACTAGGCAAAGGAGATTATTGACGTCTAGCTTCCCCAAGTCACTCTAGTCTGGAGGTGGCAAAGAACGTCTCTCCCCAGTAGGGGAGCAGGGCAACCAGGGATGTATACAAAGGGGTGGGCTCCTTGCCAATTGCCCACCTTACAAAGGAGGGGCTTAGTAAAATTTAGTAAAATTTTGGCTTTGGGGTTTTCCATCTACCCCCATCACCATTTTAGTCCAGGAGTCTAAAGGCCCTAACTGGAAAGGAAGAACAGAGAAGGCAGCCCCGTGTCTAAAAGAAAGTTCACATCCTTACCTTCTGTTTGTAGAGTCACCCAGCAGTAGAGACGAGTAATCTGGATCTCACCATTTCTCGAGCCGCTGGGCACCATCAGTCCCGGTTGCCCAGGACTAACACAGAGGGAGCAGGTGTAGGGCTCTCAATATGCCTTCCTGTAGGGCGATATGGACACTCTTTTTCCAGTGCGCATCCTCTCTGCAGTAGGCACACTGGGTGTGTCTCAGCCGCGGTGGACTTTTAAGATACTTTTTGCTTCCTTGCTCTCCCCGGGACTCTGGCATAGTGGCAGGATGAATCAAGGCCAGGATTTTAGCCTGTTGTTAGGCCAAGGCCTGGGTCTGCCTCTTTATTCTCCCATCTTCTCGGGCTTCCTTTTGCTCCCTTTTTGAAGCTTCCCCTGGTCTCCATTCAAAAACACCCTATTTGCCTCCTCACCAGATTGGAGATTGGGGTCTCTGGTCCTTTTCCTAGGTTTTGTAATTTCCTCCTTGTGACTGGGTTATAAAGGAATGCGGCAACAGGACTCTTCCTTCCATACTTTTTAGATCTGCCTGGGTAAAGTTTTTAAAGGCCTCTGTGAGTTTTCCCAAAAGAAGAGCTGGATTTTCATTCTCTCCCTGTGTAACCTCTTTTATCTTATTATAATTAATGACCTTTCAGACACCCCAGGTCATTCCCTGTAGGCAAGAAGTGAGGTGTCTTAAGGATTCCTTTTCTGCCCTTGTATTTGGATCCCAATCTGGCTCTATAGAGGGGACTGCCTCTTCTGCAGAGGCCAGACTGTCATCCATCTGCTGTCTTTCATCAGCCACTTTGAAGTCTAGCTTTTCCTTCATTATTACAACACCAGGTGAGGTTGACAATTATATCCCTCTAGGTGAGGGAGAAGTTAAAGCTAAGACCCTCAAATTCATCCCTCAATTTTGGGGGGTTCTCAGAATATGAACCCAAATGCTCCCTACATTTGGTAGTCTTGCATAGAAAAAAGAACATGAACCCGCATAGTTACCCCCTCCCAGTACCTCTCTTAGGGAGTAGATTTTGTCTGAGGATGACTTTTCCTTCTGTAGAGGACAAAGCTTACTTCCTGATCGTAACCCCATGGGGGAAGGGACATATGGAGGAGGAGTGGAGGCGATTGTAAGTGACTTACCTTCAGATCCCATGACTTCCGGGCCTAGCCTCATAACTTACGGGTATGTCTGAACTTTCTTTCCCCGTGACCTGTCTGTCAAAGTGGAGGGGGTCAAGAGAAGGTCAAGGGGATCTTCTGTTTCAGACCTTGCCAAAACGACTTTGAAAAAACATTTATCAAAGTCTTCAAGCTTATATTTTCTTTTTTTTCTTCAGAATCCTGGTAGAGGGCCATAAAAGCCTGGACATAGGGAACCTCCTTTACCCTCGCATTTACAGTATAGACTAAGCTGTAAAATGGTGTTGAACCCAAGTGATCCTGACTGGGGTCATTTTCCCCCTCCTCCCAGGGAGTAAGTAGGCCAGTATCGAGTACAGTATTTGATAAGTTTTTTTCTTTTTTAGCCCTTCCAGTTGGTATCTCTCCCAGTGGGCCAAAAGACAACCCAGCGGGGTGTCTAAAGGGAAGCTATGTTTATTTTCCATTTTAACGGTGGTGTAGCTTATATCTTGTTCCCAGGAGACCAGTACTTGGGTGGATGCCTGACTCTAGAGATTGTAAGCTCTCTCTTGGTCCCAAATTGCTTGACTGTATATGGGCCAAAGGAACTGTTCAATAGTAAGCACAACCAATGGGGCTGAAGGACTGGTCCTGAAAGGTGAATTAACCCCTAAGCATATGTCTAGGGTGTTATTTTACCCAAGACCAGGTGCGAATATACTAAACCTGCGAGTATACTAACCCAGTCAATCACTTCCACGTGGAAGCACTCAGCCAAATGCTCAATTAAATGGCTGAATTTATAGAAACAGGGCACCTGATGGAGGGCTTCTAATGCCCGATTATCTCTCCAAGAACAGAAAGCACAATTGATGGGGAGCAGAGAGTGTAGCCTCTCAGAAAATCTCTTACAAAGACCCAGAACTTCCAGTCCAAGTATAGACAGATAGAGTGAATGGAAATACCTTGGGTCTTCAAAGAGAGAAAAAGAGGCCAGATTGAGAGAGAAGGAGTGGGAAGAGACAAGAGGTCTAAGAGTCAGGGAGAGAAAGAGAAAAAGGGGTAGCCTTACAGACATTTCCTGCCACCTACAGATACCCAGGCATTACAGGAATTTCCCCTAGGCCTCCAGAGAAGGGAGGACTGGAACTCGGACCTACCAGAACCAAAATTCGAGTCCTCTGCCAAGAAGTCTCCAATCCTCAGCTCAGGCTGAGTCCCTATGACCAGATTCCTGCATCGAGGACCGAGGGACAGGAAAAAATAGGATTGGATAGGTTGAAAAGAGAGGTGAGAAAAAAGGGGTCAACCAAATCTCTTGTTCTTTACCTGGTTGGGGCACCCTGGCCAGAGACTAGGGAAAAACGGGTCCCAATTGTGGCAGCTGGGTAAGATCTGTCAGCAGACAAGCTGGTCTTGGAGTACCCCAAGTTGTCTGGATGTCAGCCCCAGTTAGAATGGGGGGATCCCATCTTGTTTGCCAGTTGTTGTAGGAAGGCGGGCCCCCTCCAGGGCCCCAAGAGTGGGCTCTTGTCTAACACTCAGAAAAGCATTGTCTGAGAAGACACGTGCTGACAAAGCAAGTAGGCACTTCCAATAAAGTAGGCACTTCCACCCTGCTCTCCACAGTGGACAGCAGCAGGGTAAGGTAACCCAGGAGAACTGCTCTGCCATATGGCTCCCAGTCTAAGGTTTTATGGTGATGGGATTAGTTTCCAGGTTGTCTTTGGCCAATCATTCTGACTCAGAGTTCTTCCTCGTGGCTCACACATTGCTCAGCCAAGATGGATGCTAGCGAGAGGGATTCTGGGAGGTGGACAGACACGCGGTGTCTCCTTTCGACCTTTCCCAAACTCTTCTGGTTGGTGATGGCTTATTAGTTCTGTATTACTTACCAGGATCTCCTGTCGTAAAACAACTCATGCAAGTGGTTTCTAGAGAGCATGGCCACGGTGGGCGGTTTCAGTCAGTGTGCTTCCCCTAACATATCTACTGATAGTAATGAGTTATGCTGCATAGAAATCATGATTTATGACCATGAAATTCTTGATTTAAACTTATAGTACGTGAATTTGATAAAAATGTGTTTAAAAAACAAAATACATTGTCTTTTGCAGAAAGTTTAACACATTATACTTCACATTAAAATTATATTACAACTCAAAAGATAGATTCATCTTATTTTCCTATATCTTTAAAGTTCAGGGTAAGGAATAGTATAGCATTTAATATACAGAAAATGACTCCTGTTTAAATAAAAGAATTAAACATTTGCTTCACTTTTAATTAAAAAATGCCATTGACTTTCTTAAGTGTGTGTGTGTATACACACACACACACACACACACACACACATATATATATATATATATAGAGAGAGAGAGAGAGAGAGGATTATCATATTAGTGTATTGTAAATTTTAATGCATAATTTTTTATCTAAAATTATATAAACATTACAGATCTGCACATCACTCACAGCTTCATGAAAATTCAGATAAAGAATTATCAGTATCCTTCATGGCAAATTGCAAGATTTCATTCTTTTATATGGTGAGTGATATTTTATTATATATGTATACTGCATCATCTTTTATCCATTCATCCATTTTTAACACAACATTGTTTTTCACATATTTTGCATCTGTTTTATGTATCCTTTAACTACTTATTATTAATATAGATGATTTTACTACTTTTACCTTTTAAACCTTCCTGCTAGCTTTATACATGGTTGATTTACAACCTTTAGCACATCTTTGCCATTGAGATTTTTCCTTTCATAATTTTCATATTTCTAGTCATGGCCTTTTCTGCTTAGAGAATCCCTTTTATCATTTCCTGTAAAGCTGGTGTTGTTATGCTTGAGTCTTTTAGTTTTCACTTGTCTGTAAAAGTTTGTTTTCTAATTCAAATCTGAATGAAAGCTTTGCTGGGTAGTATATTCTTGGTTGTAGGTTTTTCCTTCCTTTCTTCACTTTAAATACATGATACCACTCCCTTCTGTAGAATTTCTCCTGCAAAGGCAATCTATGGGAGTTCCCCTGTATGCTTTTCCCTTGCCACTTTTAATACTCTCTTTAATTTTTGCCATTTTTAACTATAGTATGAACCTGTTTGGGTTGATTTGGTTTGGGACTCTCTTTGTTTTCTTGAACTAGGTGTCTGTTTCCTTTCCCAGTTTAGGAAAAATTTTCAGTTATTATAGCTTCAAATAAGTTCTAAGACCCATAGAATGGCACTGATAGTACAGTAATTCCCCTATACATGAATGAGTTCTGTTCCAATTTAAGTCCAACAAAGTCAGCATGCTGCTGCTGCTGGTAAGTCACTTTAGTAGTGTCTGACTCTGTGTGACCCCATAGATGGTACCCAACTAATCCAATCAGCTATATAGTACTATGCTATAGTAGGTTTATAACACTTTTCACACGAATAATACATTAAAAAAAAACATGAAAAAAAAAAAAAAAAAAAAAAAAAAAA
>NW_011494961.1:187402-196623 GCF_000754665.1 Bison bison bison
AGGTGGGGGATTGTAGAGTTGAAGGATCATCATCTATAGGAGATGGAGGACAAGCTGCAATTTCATTCACGCCTAACATTGATAGAATGCACATTCACATCTTTGAAAGTTTGCAACTTGAAGGTTCGTACACAGAAGACAGACTGCACTCTTCACATTGTCTCAGAGTGGGTTTTGGATGTGTGAGAATTTGCAAATGTCCTTGAAGAGCTGAGTCCCCATTTCCTGCTGCCCTCTAATTCTCATGACCACAGGTGACCTTCAAAGCCAAATATTCTAGGGGTGCATCCTTTTGGTCCATGACCCTTGGGCTGAGGAGCCCCAAATGGGGATTGGCTCATTTGCTCCGCAATGAGAGCTTCTACAATTGTGAGTATCTTCCCATTTCTGTGTCACCCACCTGGAGATGTGGATCTTGAATATACCAGATCTCTTCTCCTCCTCCCTGTTTCATTGTAGTTCCTTTTTTCGTTCCAGAAAATCTTTTGTATTAGTTTTCATGTTGTTCTCATAGTTAGTTGCTCTATAGATCATTGTAATTTTAGAGCGCCCAGGGGAGAAGGAGGTGAGCTTAGAGTCTTCCCATTTTGTTAGCCTGGCCACATTTAATCTTAAATAATTTGCTATAAACGATCTTTGGCCACCTAATATATAAGTGATTAGAGAAGCAAAAGAAGGCAGCTGGAGGGAAATCTACTTGCTTGTACCCAAATGCCTGCATCAAAGCCATGAGAAGTTATATCTTTTATTTTTTTCTGTAGCATCTATCCAGTCAGTGAGCACTCCCACTGGGCACAAGGGCCAGGTATAAGAACAGTTAAGGCAGCCCAGCACTTCTGATGCAAGCATGGACCCCATGGGCAGTCGTGTTCTGAGGACAATGCTGTGCTTCCTGCCCCACCTACTGTAAGATATACTATTGTCCAGTCTGGCATTTAAAGGTACTTAAAGCCTTCAGTATTCTTGCCTTGAGAACCCCATGAACAGTATGAAAAGGCAAAATGATAGGATACTGAAAGAGGAACTCCGCAGGTCACTAGGTGCCCAATATGCTACTGGAGATCAATGGAGAAATAACTCCAGAAAGAATGAAGGGATGGAGCCAAAGCAAAAAGAATACCCAGCTGTGGATGGGACTGGTGATAGAAGCAAGGTCTGATGCTGTAAAGAGCAATATTGCATAGGAACCTGGGATGCCAGGTCCATGGATCAAGGCAAACTGGAAGTGGTCAAACAGGAGATGGCAAGAGTGAACATCAACATTCTAGGAATCAGAGAACTAAAATGTACTGGAATGGCTGAATTTAACTCAGATGACCGTTATATCTACTACTGCAGGCAGGAATCCCTTAGAAGAAATGGAGTAGCCATTAGAGTCAACAAAAGAGTCTGAAATGCAGTACTTTGGTGCAATCTCAAAAACGACAGAATGATTTCTGTTTGTTTCCAAGGCAAACCATTCAATATCACAGTAATCCAAGTCTATGCCCCAACCAGTAACGCTGAAGAAGATGAAGTTGAAAGGTTTTATGAAGACCTACAAGACCTTTTAGAACTAACACCCAAAAAAGATGTCCTTTTCATTATAGGGGACTGGAATGCAAAAGTAGGAAGTCAAGAAACACCTGGAGTAACAGGCACATTTGGCCTTGGAATACGGAATGAAACAGGGCAAAAGCTAATAGAGTTTTGCCAAGAGAATGCACTGGCCATAGCAAACACCCTCTTCCAACAACACAAGAGAAGACTCTACACTTGAACACCACCAGATGGTCAACATCAAAATCAGATTGATTATATTCTTTGCAGCCAAAGATGGAGAAGCTCTATACAGTCAGTTAAAACAAGACCAGGAGCTGACTGTGGCTCAGATCATGAACTCCTTATTGCGAAATTCAGAGTTAAATTGAAGAAAGTAGGGAAAACCACTAGACCATTCATGTATGACCTAAATCAAATCCCTTATGATTATACAGTGGAAGTGAGAAATCAATTTAAGGGACTAGATCTGATAGACAGAGTGCCTGATGAACTATGGAATGAGGTTCGTGACATTGTACAGGAGACAGGGATCAAGACCATCCCCATGGGAAAAAAAAATGCATAAAAGCAAAATGGCTGTCTGGGGAGGCCTTACAAATAGCTGTGAAAAGAAGAGAAGCAAAAAACAAAGGAGAAAAGGAAAGACATAGCATCTGAATGCAGAGTTCCAAAGAATAGCAAGAATAGATGAGAAAGCCTTCCTCAGCGATCAATGCAAAGAAATAGAGGAAAACAACAAAATGGGAAAACCTAGAGATCGCTTCAAGAAAATTAGAGATACCAAGGGAACATTTCATGCAAAGAGGGCTGGATAAAGGATAGAAATGGTATGGACCTAACAGACGCAGAAGATATTAAGAAGAGGTGGCAAGAATACACATAAGAACTGCACAAAAAAGATCTTCACGACCAAGATAATCATGATGGTGTGATCACTCACCTAGAGCCAGACATCCTAGAATGTGAAGTCAAGTGGGCCTGAGAAGGCATCACTATGAACAAAGCTCGTGGAGGTGATGGAATTCCAGTTGAGCTATTTCAAATCCTGAAAGATGATGCTGTGAAAGTGCTGCACTCAATATGTCAGCAAATTTGGAAAACTCAGCAGTGGCCACAGGACAGGAAAAGGTCAGTTTTCATTCCAATCCCAAAGAAAGACAATGACCCTGAGGGATGGGATGCAGAGGGAGGTGGGAGGGGGGTTCAGGATGGGGAACACATGTACACCGGTGGCTGATTCATGTCAATGTATGGCCAAAACCACTACGCTATTGTGTATTGTAAAGTAATTAGCCTCCAATTAAAATATTTTTTTAAAATAAAGTATATGTCCATTATATGACCAAACCACTAGTTCTTAGGTATTTAACCAAGAAATCTGAAAGTGTATGTCCATACACAAACTCATATAAATTTTCATAATACCTGTTTTCTATCAGAAAGTAGAAATGCCTTATGTGTTTATTGGTATGTGAATGAATACACAAACTGTGATATATCCATATCGTGAGATACTATTCAGCAATAAAAAGCAATGAAATCCTGCTGAAGGAAATAGCTAAGACATTCTTTCTGTTTACATAAATCCTAGAATACAAAAACTAGTATGACAAAAAGGTCAATTTTCTGTGGGAATAGTGTGAGGAGCAGGGCAGGAGGGAGGGATTAAAAATGGAACAAGGACATATTTGAGCATGGGGCATATGCTAATAAGCCTTGATATAATTATATATACATGAAGCCATTATCACAGTCAAGAGTATATACTTTAAACATAGATTATATCACTGAAACTATAAAGAAATAAATCTCTAGTTATAGTAGATTCAAAACAAATTCTTAAAAGAAATAGGATGAATTTTGCTTAACTACATTGGTACTGTAGCACTGCTGCTGCTGCTAATTAGCTTCAGTCGTGCGACCCCATAGACAGCAGCCCACTAGGCTCCCCCATCCCTGGGATTCTCCAGGCAAGAGTACTGGAGTGGGGTGCCATTGCCTTCTCCGACTGTAGCACTAGCTCACAGTAATCAAATGAAAAAAGTACAGAAGAGCCATTAGAACATGAGAAAAAGAAAAGTGGGAAATTACAGGACAAATGTGAGCTGTATGAGAAAGAAACATGGTTTTTGAAGTGGGTTTGAAATGAATTTTTATTAAAAATGTAAGAACGTAGTCTACATTTTCATATGACCTTCAGTGTTCTTTGAAAATCTTGCAGAGGAAAATTAAAAAGAGTTCTTTATAATATAATGACTTTCTTAATGAAAATGTGTTTGCCCATGATTAAAATTCTTTATAGTTTTTTTTTTTTTTTTTCCTACTTCATTGATTTTCTCCTTGCTAACTGCTATCAATTCATTTTGGTCTGCAGTTAAAACTTTATCAAATGATAGTGGCATAGCAATTTAAAAAAAAAAACAAACATAGTATCAACTTAAAAAACTGAGTTACATTTTTTACAAGTGTAAAGCACGAAATTACTTATGTCTGAAAATAATTTAATAGAAGTAGATTAGAAAGGAAGTCATTAATACATGCCAAATACCTGACTTTGTTGCCTATGAAACACTGCACTCCACAGAGATGATTCATTAGAAATACTATGTCATTTAATATATTCTTTAATATGTTAAATCTGATTCAAAATAAGATCTTCAAATCATAAAAAAAGTTTGTAAGATGTCATGTTAAAGTGAAATTTATATTTAATATAGAGAAATTTTGTAGAAAAACTGGATTTGGGCTCCACATCTTTGTGTTCAAATACTGCCTATGTTACTCTGACAAATTAGACTTGGGCAATTTACTTAATTCTTCTGTTGAACATATTTTATTGAAGTATAGAGAATTTACAATGTGGTGTTAGTTTCTGGTATACAGTAAAGTGATTCAGTTCATATATAATCTTTTTCATTATGTTATACTATAGGATAGTAAATATATTTCCATGGGCTATACAGTAGGACCTTGTTTATTTTATACATATATTAGTTTGCATCTGCTAATCCCAAACTCCTAATTTTTGTCTTCTCCACCACCTTTCCCATTTGATAACCATAAGTTTTTTTTCTGTCTTTGTGAATCTTTTTGTTTCATAAGTTTATTTGTGTCATATTTTAGATCCCACATATATGTGATATCATATGGTATTTGTCTTTCTGACTTACTTCACTTAGTGTTATCATCTCTAGGTCTAGCAACGGTGGTGCAAATGGCATTATTCCATTCTTTTTAAGGGTTAAATAGTAATGTGTTTCAAATCCTATTTGTCCATTCATCGGTTGATGGGCATTTAGGTAGACATTTTTTTCCATGTCTTGGTGATTGTAAACAATGCTGCTGTGAACAATGGAGTGCATCTGTCTTTTCAAATTAAAGTTATCTCCAAATATATACCCAGGAGTGGGATTGCTGGATAGTATGACAACTCTATTTTTAGATTTTAAGTGATCTTCATATCATTTTCCATAGTAGCTATACTAATTTACATTGCCATAAGCAGTGTAGGAGGGTTTCCTTTTCTCCACACTCTTTGCAGCATTTATTAGTTGTAGATTTTCTAATAATGTCCAGTCTGGTGTGAGGTGGTACCTCATCGTAGTTTTGATTTGCATTTTTCTAATAATTAGTGCTTGGGCATCTTTCCATGTGCCTGTTGGCCACCTTCTTCATAAAAATGCCTCCCCATTTTAGATTGAGCTACTTGTATATTTTGGAGATTAATTCTTTATCAATTGCATGGTTTGCAAACATTTTTCCCCCATGTGTTGCCTTTTTCTATTTGCTTATGGTTTCCTTTGCTGTGCAAACGCTTTTAAGTTTAATTAGGTCCCATTTGTTTATTTTTGCTTTTATTTCCATTGCCTTGAGAGACTGACCTAAGAAAACATTGGTACTATATTTCAGAGAATGTTTTGCCTATATTATCTTTTAAGAGTTTTATGGTGCCATGTCATATTTTTAAGTCTTTAAGCCATTTTGAGTTTACCATTTTTATAGAATTCACATATGTGTTAATATATGATATTCATTTTTCTCTGACTTATTTCCCTCTGTATGACAGACTATGTCCATTCACATCTCTACAAATGACCCAATTTCATTCTTTTTTATGACTGAGCAAACAGCTCATGAAACTGTCCAAAAAACAACCCCATCAAAAAATGGACAGAAAAACTGTATCGACATTTCTCCAAAGAAGACATACAGATGGCCAAGAGGCATATGAAAAAGATGCTCAACTTTACTAATTATTAAAGAAATGCAGGTCAGAACTACAGTGTGTTACCTCACATGGTCAGAATGGCCATCATCAAAAAAATCCACCAAGTAATAAATGCTAGAAAGGGTGTAAGTAAAAAGAGCCCTCCTATACTGTTGGTGGAAATGTAGATTGATATAGCCAGTATGGAGATTTCTTAAGCTAGAAATAGAACTACCGAATGACCCAGCGATCCAACTACTGGGCATATATCCTGAGAAAAACACAATTCAAAAAGACACATGCACCTCAGTGTTCACTGCAGCACTATTTACAATAGCCAGACATGGAAGCAACCTAAAGGTTCATCAACAGATGAATGGATAAAGAGACTGTCTTTAAAGAACACATTTTTTAACTGCCACTTGATTTACTTTACAAGTTTAGGTGATGAGTTAGCTGTAATTGTTTTAAAGTATCCTGTAATGCCCATTATATTCATTTAACTTTTTGGTATGTATTGAATTCCTCTTACCCTTTTCCTACCTACTCATTTCACTGATGCTCTCCATTCTTTCTGTAAAACAAAGTGACAGTCACAACTCACAGGACACTTAGTAGGCTGTACTATAATATCTACCAACCTTACATATCTGCTTCCACCAAGTACCAAGTTATGTTTACTTCCAAACTTATTTGTGCCAGTTATACTTATGACTGAAGTATCTAACTAAAGTGTTCATGTATGACTGTAAAGAGAAAAAAGGTTTTGCATTGAGACAAATGGTTTGGAAAAGCTACTTGAAAATACACACTCTTGCATTAGGTGTGAACATGATAATTGTAACTGGTAGAAATGCTCTTTTAAAAAATTAATGATTCCCCACTTACATTTTACTTCAATTAATGAACCCAATAGAAATAAAGGTTATCTACCTCATCAAACAATAAGTAAGTTTATTTTTAAAATCCCCTTAAGTTTTTTGGTTAGCCACCTACATCATTACAGCTGTATTGAAACCCTTTTGCACTTGGCTGTCCAGACATGACCCTCCCCTGCTTCTTACTTTACCTCACTGGCTTCTCCATACAGTCTCAGTGCTTGTACTATCAACCCTTTGCTGGGTCTGTTTCCATCTCTGACTCTCTTCCAAGCCCAGACTTGTCATATCAAATTCTGATCTGACATCTTTATTTGTATATATTAATATGCATCTTCAATTTGAAATGATCTCTTCTCCTTGCTTACCTTCTGCTTTAGGCACCCTGGTCTTTTTGAACTTTCTTAAACTATTTTTTTTTCTTCATTTCACTAACTTTGCAGTAATTTGTTATAACAGCAATAGAATACAAATTCACTAATTACAGTCAATACTGTTGTAACAGTTTTTTTAAAGTGTCAGAGTTATGACTATGCCTGTATTTGAAAACTAATTGGTTTATATTGTTTACAATATCTTAACATTTTAAATAGATACACATCAAGTGTTTACAGATTATTACCTTAGACCATATTTGTGCCCACCCAGTGAAAAGTGACGTGAAAATGAAAGGTGCTCAGTAGTGTTCGACCCTGGATCCTTGGAATTCTCCAGGCCAGAATACTGGAGTAGATAGTTTTTACCTTATCCAGGGGATATTCCCAATCCAGGGATCAAACCT
This sequence comes from Bison bison bison, assembly GCF_000754665.1. Taxonomy (NCBI): domain Eukaryota; kingdom Metazoa; phylum Chordata; class Mammalia; order Artiodactyla; family Bovidae; genus Bison; species Bison bison. Next base: position 194,811 of record NW_011494961.1, read on the forward strand.
AGGTCTACCCCACTGCAGGCGTATTCTTTACCAGCTGAGCCACCAGGGAAGCCCAAGAAGAGTGGAGTGGATAACCTATCTCTTTTCCAGTGGATCTTCCTGACCCAGGAATCTAACCAAGGTCTCCTGCATTGCAGGTGGATTCCTTACCAACTGAGCTATACAAGTGATGTCAGTTTAGTTGCTCAGCCATGTCTAACTCAGTGATGAAAGTGATGTAAATGAGTTTTATTAAGAGATACAATTTGAGTAGTAATTGTTAAATATAAAACCAATTATGATAGAGTCAAGATTATGATAAATGAACCAACAGTGGACAATGTGACATGGTGGCTCACAGGAGGAAAATTCCACTTTCTGAGGAGAACAGGTGAGGTTTTTTTAAAGCAGGGAGCCTTGAGGGAAGTTATGACAGATGAGTTACATCTGACAAGAAAGAAACATGTAGGTTGAACATTATGGGTAATGGGAATGAGAAAGAACTAGAAATGTAGACCGAGTGATAGTAACATTCTCTTTTGATATTTATTCCAGAAATGAAGAAAGAAGCAACACATGGGTATAAGCAGCTCATGAGATGCAGTTCTCAGGCAATATGCTGTGATTTAATTGACTTTGGAAGGTGGTCCACTGAGGTATGCTGGTAAACATCCAAGGCTGCCAAAAACAATTTCAAAAATTTTTTAAATGACTGTCATATGATATTAAGATATACATGAATTGAAAATTTAGTTAAATCTTTACTGAATGAACTAGCAGAAGAATGACGTTGTTACCAATGAAGACTTATTCTTATGTCTGCAGTCTTTCGAGTGTTCCAAGCCAGATTTTCGAAGCCTATAGCTTTAGAGAATGAAACAGAATAGTAATAAGAATCAAACACAGTGTAACAAGTGATCTTAAAATAATGTGCATTGATAATATTAGATGATCCAAATTTTATTTTATTAATGAATATTTCTCTGTGTGTATTTGCTGTTAGCCAAAGAGTGGTTTCTGTGGGAAATCAGAGGTAATATGTGACTTGTAACTGGAAGTTTGGAACACAACCATCTGTCCGCTAATAACTCCTTTTGTTCACAGAACTAAAAAGCTATTCATCAAGACTGTTGCCATATAGCCATAAGGTTTTACCTGTAAAACTTTTATCTAGGTTTCAAGAACTTTTTCTTCATATATAACCTATACCAGCTTTCAGTTTTTATATTCAAATAGCAGGCTGTGTTTTCATAGAATTTGTTATAAGAAATATAATTCTAGTATTTCTGCTTCACTAATTTTCTACCACTATAAACATGCAATGTCCGTATATTTATTTTGTGTTATTTAAATATTTTCATCATCTCCTTCTAGTAGTGAAGGTATATAATCTAGTCTTCAAGAGTGTTTTTTTGAAGTAATACCAGCTTTTTTAAATATAGGGAGAATTCATCTGTAGAAGGAATAATAATCATAATACCAGGCTTTAGTATGAGGACTGCAAAGTGTTTTAATTAAAAACATTAATTTCACATTTCTAATGCTTTAGTTTTGTTTCCCCTCCCAGGTTTGAATATATGCAAATATGAAAGAATTAAACTGATTTAAATGCTCATTACTACTATGCAGAACTGAAGAAATATAACCTCTAGGTAGTCTTACAGCATCACACTGTGCAGATACAATCCAGTAAGAAGAAGCATGCATTTCAAAGAGTAATTGGGTCTACACTGCATTTTCTCCAGGAAACAATTCTCCATGAGCATTAATTAAAGCATTATCTCAGAAAAGGTATAGGTCTCCTGTATAATCACAAGTGTGGGGCGGGGGGTGG
>NW_011494961.1:196729-201493 GCF_000754665.1 Bison bison bison
CAGGGTTTTGTGCAGCCCATTTTAGCAGCTACTGTCTCATAATGTATTAAAGGATGCTATTTAACATGACTTATTTCTGAGAAGTGTGAGACTGACTGATACTTTATAGAGATCTTTTTATAACACAGAAACTAAGGCATAATTAACACAGAAACTGAGTTTAACAAATATGAAAAATTTTGCTTGAATTGGATACTATCCCTTCTCCAGTGGATCTTCCCAACCCAGGTATTGAACCAGGGTCTCCATATTGCAAGTGGATTCTTTACCAGCTGAGCTACCAGGGAAGCCCAGAAGGGATACACTGAGTATTTAAAATATCATTTATCTTAGCACAAGGAAAACTATGATCAATAAGGAAGCTTTGTAACTAAATGTCTCAGATAAACTTATTTACAATAATTCCACGGGGAATATACTGAAGAAAATGTTGACAATAGTGTGAACTACTGATGAATATGGTATATAATTTTTTGTAATTTTAGCCTCAAAAATGAACTTAAGTGACTCTGAACTAAAAGGTTCTCCCTACCTTTCTCTATGATCTACATGATTAATGACTGAGGTTGGTGACCATTTTTCATCTAAGTAGACAGCGACAAAAAATATGGTCCCCAGAAAATGTTTGAATTTCAGGAATACTTAGACACAGAAATAGATTGGTCCTAAGGAAGGGACTAGTGGTTCACTTATTGAACAGCATAATACGTAGAAAGCATTTTAGGGCAGTTATCTCAGTATCAAAAGCAATTGTAAATTTTTAAAAACTGTAGTGGATATACCCAGTGGCTATATCGAAATGGGCATAGATTTATCAATTTTCAAATTTCATATAGCAATTTTATCATTATTATTATGAATTCTATTATTCCAAATTCAGAATTTCCATTCTAATCTTTTGTTTTAAAATGCAATGCATTCTCAAATCTACTCTTAATTTTTCTCTGTTTAGGCATCTGGTCTCAAGCACAACTTATGCACACTCTTGCATAAGTTAAAAACATTAGTGACAGAAAATTATGGAAAATTTATTTTTCTTCAATGGCAGAACACAAAGGTAGTAAAGGTAATTTCCCAATTTCTCTAATCTCCTGTACTACTCAGAATAAATAAAACTTAAAGATCCATAAAGACTGTTAGATTTTTACCCATGTAACAATTTTGCTCATTTCTTTCCAGAAACACACTGCTAATAGGATAGTCTACAGTTTCCAGTGAAACACACTTTTTTCCTCTACTATATATTTCCCTTCATATCCAAAGTGTAACAGGAGTAGCATTGGATTTAGCTCTCAAATGCATATTCTAACACAGAACTATATTCCCAATAATAGTAAGCAATGTTTTGTATCTTCTAAAATGCAGTAAGAATAGCACCTGTAATAAGCTGCATGCTGCTGCTGCTGCTGCTAAGTCACTTCAGTCGTGTCTGACTCTGTGTGACCCCATAGACGTCAGCCCATGAGGCTCCCCCGTCTCTGGGATTCTCCAGGCAAGAACACTGGAGTGGGTTGCCATTTCCTTCTCCAATGCAGGAAAGTGAAAAGTGAGAGTGAAGTTGCTCAGTTGTGTCCGACTCTTAGCGACCCCATGGACTGCAGCCCACCAGGCTCCTCCATCCATGGGATTTTCCAGGCAAGAGTACTGGACTGGGTTGCCATTGCCTTCTCCAAATAAGTTGCATACATGATCATAAATTTAGTAATATCCTGAAAAAATATCTTATAGACTAATGATTTAAAAAGAACAGTTGATAATATAAAACATGTTAGCACAGTGGACGTGAACACTGAATTAGCCCCAAAATTCACTTAAATAAATACTACATTAACTACAACAGAGATCATTATACCATTTACACATGAAATGCTATTTTAAATATCAAATGTGCACTAAAAAATTAGAAATGAAAACATTAGAGTCTGATTCAGTTTCTTCAATTAAATTTTATTTAGGATTTATCTCTACAGTAATGCATTGGAGAAGGAAATGGCAACCCACTCCAGTGTTCCTGCCTGGAGAATCCCAGGGATGGGGGAGCCTGGTTGGCTGACATCTATGGGGTTGCACAGAGTCGGACACGACTGAAGCAACTTAGCACAGTAATTTAATACTTTAATTAAATATACAACTATTTTCATTTCTAAAAGATATACTTCATTGTGTGATATATAACTAAATCACTAATGAAGACTTTCCATCTCAATCAATAGTAATGTGGTAATAATGTAAATACCATTTCTAAATGACTTAATTCTGTGATTGCACTTAAACTTTGGGGAGATAAAATTGAATAAAACCCAAATCCCTGCCTTTGTAGAGTTTTGTGTGAGAGTCAAAATACACAATATATTCTATATGTTTGATTAGTTACAGCATTGGCATGGCTTGTTGTGTTCATCCCTGCTTGTTTCATAGTGACAGAATGGTAACATCTAGAAACTTGGGTTATATTATAAGCAGGAAGACACGGTAAGAGCACACAGAGCAGATGGAAAGCATTAGTGCACCAATGTTTAATTTCAAATGGATAGACTATGTATTTTTCAGATTGGATGTGTGTGAATAGTTCCTTTAGTACATGGCATTACATACCAGGTCAGTGGGTATTACTAATGCTAATACACTTAGTGATGATAGTAACTACTGTCTATTGACAATATGTGGTCTTATTTTTCAAAGATTCAAATGTATTAACCAATTTATTGTTGCCTTATAACTATATAATTCAGGTACTTTTCTTAACTGCATTATACAAATGAGCAAACTGAAGCTTCAAGAAGTTGATAACTTACTCAAAGTTACACAACACATCAGACACTACAGGAGTCATACTGACAGTCCAGCCCCAGATTCTGAGGGCCAGAGGTCTTTGTTATACCATCTTACATGTGTACATATCAATATGTTATATATGCACAGATACGTATAAACTTTAACCTTCTTGTGTACTTACCATTATTAATCATGGTATACATTTATTCCTTCCGGATGCACACTGTTTTTCTACATGCCATGCACTATTATAGATGCTGAGAATAAAATGATAGATAAGATTGCTAGCAAAAAATTTATTCTGCCAGTTGTTATAAAATGGTAAGAAAGACTTTCTGCAAGAGATCAACTCCCAAAATAGCAAAGGCAGTCACAAAGGAGGTGGCTGCAGCCATGAAATTAAAAGACGCTTACTCCTTGGAAGGAAAGTTATGACCAACCTAGATAGCATATTCAAAAGCAGAGACATTACTTTGCCAACAAAGTTTCGTCTAGTCAAGGCTATGGTTTTTCCTGTGGTCATGTATGGATGTGAGAGTTGGACTGTGAAGAAGGCTGAGCACCGAAGAATTGAGGCTTTTGAACTGTGGTGTTGGAGAAGACTCTTGAGAGTCCCTTGGACTGCAAGGAGATCCAACCAGTCCATTCTGAAGGAGATCAGCCCTGGGATTTCTTTGGAAGGAATGAGGCTGAAGCTGAAACTCCAGTACTTTGGCCTCCTCATGTGAAGAGTTGACTCATTGGAAAAGACTCTGATGCTGGGACGGATTAGGGGCAGGAGGAGAAGGGGACGACAGAGGATGAGATGGCTGGATGGCATCACTGACTCGATGGATGTGAGTCTGAGTGAACTCCGGGAGTTGGTGATGGACAGGGAGGCCTGGTGTGCTGCGATTCATGGGGTCGCAAAAAGTCGGACACAACTGAGTGACTGAACTGAACTGAACTGATAGTGAGAAAGTCACTGAGTGAAAAATTACTAAGAGGAGATAGCAGGGGTAAGGGGTCTTCTACAAAATCAACTTAGAATTCTTGCTGAAAGTGTGTTAGGGTGATCAGATAGTGAGATAGGGAGTAGCTAAACTGAGCAGAATTCTTACCACAACTGGAGGAGGCAGGGGAAAGCAAGTTCCAGGGATGAGGCTGAGTCAACAAGAGGGTATAGGAAAGCTTCAATTTTAGATTCATTAAAATCCCTTTTCCGGTATACATATTGTATTTCAAAATATTCTCTCCTATAGGATTATTTCAATGTTCTTCCAACAACCAAAATAAAAGTTGGTAAAGATGCCTAAAGCCAACTCTCAATGTAATAAAGTTGTTCAGTAAGAAATAAAATGGAAGGAACATTGTTATTCAAACACCAGCTTTTGGAAATGAGAATACCTTCCTATTTATTTTATGGGATCTCTGACTGTTGAATGTATTCAAAATGATATACTGAAAATTAAAATAAATTTAAAGATGATGTGAAAATATAACCATGGAATTGATTAAATGCAGAGGACAAGTGTGTATATACCAAGGTGTATACATATAGAGAGTCAGTTCAGTTCAGTTCAGTCACTCAGTTGTGTCCAACTCTTTGCCGACCCCATGAATCGCAGCACACCAGGCCTCCCTGTCCATCACCAACTCCCAGAGTTCACTCAAACTCATGTCCATTGAGTCAGTGGTGCCATCCAGCCATTTCATCCTCTGTCATCCCCTTCTCCTCCTGCCCCCAATCCCTCCCAGCATCAGAGTCTTTTCCAATGAATCAACTCTTTGCATGAGGTAACCAAAGTACTGGAGTTTCAGCTTTAGCATCAGTCCTTCCAATGAACACCCAGGACTGATCTCCTTTAGGATGGAATGGTTGGATCTCCTTGCAGTTCAAGGGACTCTCAAGAGACTTCTCCAACACCACAGTTCAAAAGCATCAATTCTTCGGTGCTCAGCTTTTTTCACAGTCCAACACTCACATCCACACATGACCACTGGAAAAAC
>NW_011494961.1:201708-219228 GCF_000754665.1 Bison bison bison
AAAAACCATAGCCTTGACTAGACGGACCTTTGTTGGCAAAGTAATATCTCTGCTTTTGAATATGCTGTCTAGGTTGGTCATAACTTTCCTTCCAAGGAGTAAGCATCTTTTAATTTCATGGCTGCAGTCACCATCTGCAGTGATTTTGGAGCCCAGAAAAATAAAGTCAACCACTGTTTCTACTGTTTCCCCATCTATTTCCCATAAAGTGATGGGACCAGATGCCATGATCTTCGTTGTCTGAATGTTGAGCTTTAAGCCAACTTTTTCACTTTCCTCTTTCACTTTCATCAAGAGGCTCTTTAGTTACTTTTCACTTTCTGCCATAAGGGTGGTGTCATCTGCATATCTGAGGTTATTGATATTTCTCCCAGCAATCTTGATTCCAGCTTGTGTTTCTTCCAGCCCAGCATTTCTCATGATGTACTCTGCATAGAAGTTAAATAAGCAGGGTGACAATATATAGCCTTGATGTATTCCTTTTCCTATACATAGTTATTCAAATAATTTAAAATTTGATATGTACCTGAAATATTCCCTTGGTTTATTGAAGTACTCCATTGAAAATATTTGTTATAACCTATCAGGGTCAGATAGACTTTTTGGATTATTCGTTCAACATTTCGTCTGAGGATGCAGAGTATAATCAGTGCCTGCTGGTGTCATAACTAGGTAAACTGCTAAGATGTGGATTCCTAATTCCACCAGTAAAAGGTATGTGCTGGCTTAATGCCTTGGTCAGAAGTGGGCATGAGCATGCCAAAGTCATTGTCTGCCAGCAATCTTTACTGACCTGAGCCTCAGTCTCTAGCAGTGAGGGTCTTTAATGTGGGATTTTAATGTCTCAATTTGATTTTTTTTAAAATTAAAGTGTTCCCTTTTCAACTATGACATTTTTCCTATACAAAGATAAGCCTTTGGGAACATCATTCAGGCTAGCCTAAATTAGATTATGTATTTCCAACAAATAATGGTATCACTTGTCTTTCTATATCTGCTTCAGTTTGACACTTACATTTACCAACTTCACCTAAAGCTAGTTGAAAACTTTCTTTCCCTGTGCAAGACATAGACTAACCTTCTGTCTATGGAAATTAACATTTTACTGAAGTATTATTTTATTTAGATTTTTGGAGAAATGTCTCAGTGTTTCATCACTTTTTTAGATTTCTAGTCATTTCAGGTAGATTTATTCAAGCATTTCAAAAGTATTATATGCTAAAAATATACCATTATCAGTATATTTTGCAAGATGAGAAATATGACACCTGTTATCCTCAAGTAATGTAATTCACAAAAGTAATTCATTAATTCCTTAGCTCTGGCATCCATAGAGCACTCAACTGGAATTCATGTTCCCCCTAGGCTAATAATTTTATGAAATTTATAAAGGTTCAAATCATTTAAAAATAGAGCCTATTATATAAGTAGGAGGAATAGATTTGTTTGCAGTCCTTCAGCAGACAAGTAAATCTGGTTTGTGACATTTAAAAAGACCCAAGAGACTCTCCAACCATTAACTTTTTTCTCAACAATTATTTCTATTAGAATATTATAACTTATTATTTATGCCATAAGAATGCTGGAAAGCGTTTGAAAAGTCATAAACTATATGTCTGTAAACTGAATATGAATACAGAAATTATGGAGCAGTTTCTTATTGAAGATTACTTTCAGCATCTTAAAAGCTAAACTATTACTCTTGAGTTGAAACTGCATTTTTCATTCTCAGAGTCAGTGGCAAATGGATTCTCCTATTTTTTAAATAGAACTCTGTAATTTATTTCTTCATACATATTGAAACATTTGAAAGTTGATTAAAACAACCAGAACCATGACTTTTTTTGATGGAATAAAACAAATCATCAAATATTGGAAGCCCTATTTTGAATTCTTAGTACTTGAGCTATTTACACAACAATTATGCTTTAAGGAATTATGTTATTCTTAATTATATCTTCTAAAAACATACTTTGGTCCCCAAATTTTAAGTTTAGGATATTCAAACCCTGGCTATATCTCTGAAATATGATACCTGAGTAAGCACACATGATCATAGAAATGTACTTGTGTTATCTATGTCAACAAAACATGTTGTACACTAAGTATTATTTCTCTGGCTTTTGGCATTTCTCATCTCTCATCTACATGAATGGTAAATTATTTTGTTAAGAAAATGGCATCAACATCTTTACATTCACAATTTTCAGGCTTATTCAATACTGAATGAAGATCAGAAGGTTAAATCCTAACTAACAACTGTTTTCTCAATAAAACGATCTCATTCTTTTGCTGATGCATGCTTTGTTCAACACCAACATTGTATCTGATGCTCTGGTATAGTTAGTATTATGGCATGCCAAGCAGTTTTTAATAAGATGAAATTGATTTTATGTGGCATAAATTTTTAGAAATAAAGAGAAACAGCACAACAATGTGTTAATAGCTACTTCTGACTCAAGAGACAGCATTATTTCATGTTGAATGCAAAAATCATGACAATTTAAAATATATATTCATCTATCATCAATGCACTCAAATATATTTAGCAAATATTGACAGACTGTAAAGAGAAATAAGTATTAGGGTTTTCCCTAGTGGCTTAAATGGTAGGGAATCTACCTACAATGCAGGAGACCTGGGTTCGATCCCTGGGTTGGGAAGATCCCCTGGAGGAGGGCATGGCAACCCATTCCAGTATTCTTGCCTGGAGAATCCCATAGACAGAGGAGTCTGGTGGGCTATAGTCCATGGGGTTGCAGAGTTGGACACGACTGAACTACTAACACAGACATACATATAGCACACACTAGGGGATAATACGGAGAAGGCAATGGCACCCCACTCCAGTACTCTTGCCTGGAAAATCCCACGGTCAGAGGAGCCTGGTAGGCTGCAGTCCATGGGGTCGCTGGGAGTCAGACACGACTTCACTTTCACTTTCACTTTTCACTTTCATGCATTAGAGAAGGAAATGGCAACCCACTCCAGTGTTCTTGCCTGGAGAATCCCAGGGACGGGGGAGCCTGGTGGGCTGCAGTCTATGGGGTCGCACAGAGTTGGACACGACTGAAGTGACTTAGCAGCAGCAGCAGCAGCAGGGGATAATACTAATAATACTAGGAGACTGCAATATCTCATTTTTAATAATGGATAGAACAACCAGGTAAAAGTGTCAGGAAGTAAAGAGAGGACTTGAACAATATTATACCAATTGGACCTAATGGGCATGTACAGAATACTCCATCCACAACAGAATATACATTCTTAAATGCATAATAAGATTTTGCAAGACACTGCCTGATTAGAACACAAAAATGTCTTACCAAATTTAAGAAAACTGATTACACAAAGTACTTTCTCCAACCACAATGGAATGAAATGGTACCAATAACAAAAGGAAAACAAAATACAATATTGTAAAGTAATTAACCTCCAATTAAAATAAATAAATTTATATTTTAAAAAAATGTATGGAAATTAAACACCATTGGGTCAAATAAGAAATCAAAAAGCAATTAGAAAATATCTTGAGATATATGAAAATGAACAGCATACCAAAATATATGGCAAGTAATGAAAGCAGTAATAAGAGAAATTTATAATAGTAAATGTTTGCATTTAGAAAACAGAAAGTATCTCAAATCATAACCAAAATGTACATCTCAAGAAACAAAAACACACACACACACACACACACAAAAACCTAAATCTGAATTTAGCAGAGGAAGGAAATAATACAGATTTGAGTAGATATAATTAAAATAGAGAATAGAGAAACAGAAGGAAAAATATCAGTAAAACTAAGAGTTGATTCTTTTGAGAAAAAAATCAGAATTAATCAGCCTTTAGCTGGCTAAGTAATAAAAATAAAGACAACTAGAAATTAAAGATGAGGCATTACAATGGATGCCTTAGAAATAAAATTACAAAATGACTATGAACAATTATATGTCATCTAATTGGATAACACAGAAAAAAATGGATGGTAATCCACTTCAGTATTCCTGCCTGGAAAAATCCCATGGATAAAATAAGCCTGGTGGGCTACAGGGCACGGGGTCACAAAGAGTCAGACATGAACGAGTAACTAACACCCCACTCCACCAAGACTGAATGATGAAGAATAAGAAAGTCTCAGCAGAATTATAAGTAGGGAAACTGAGTAAGTAATCAAAAGCTTCCCTGGTGGCTCAGATAAAGAATCTGCCTGCAATGCAGGAAACCCAGGTTCAATCCCTGAGTTGAGAAGATCCCCTTGAAAAGGGAATGGCTACCCACTCCAGTACTCCTGCCTGGAGAATTCCATGGACAGAGACGCCTGGTGGGTTACAGTCCATAAGGGCCACAAAGAGTCAGACAGGAGTGAGCAACTAACACTTTCACCAAGGTTGAATGATGAAGAAAAAGAAAGTCTAGGTAGAATTACAAGTAGGGAGATTGAATCAGTAAAGTGAAAACTTCCCAACAAAGGAAAGCCCAGAGCAAAATAGATAACATCAGTGAAGAATTCTATAAAACATACAGAAATAGTCCCAACCCTTCTCAAACTCTTCCAAAAAGCTGAAAATGAGGGAACATTTTTCACTCTTTTTTATGAGTTCAGTATTATCCTGATACCATAACCAGACAAAGACACCACAAGAAAAGATTACAGACCAATAGCTTAATAAGCATTGATGCGAATGCTTATATGGATATGCAGAAATCCCCCATAAAAACACAAGCAAGCCAAATTCTATAGCACATTAAAAGGATTATACACCATAACCAAGAAGGATTTATTCCTGGGATGCAAGGTAATTCAACATGTAAAAATCAATACATGTAATATACCACATGAACAGAACAAAAGACAAGATAGTAAGAGCATTTAAATTGACACAGAAAATGTATTAGAGTTCAGCACTTTCAGAATAAAAACACACAACAAAATATGATTGAAGAAAACGACCTCAACATAATGAATATTTCCAATATGAATATCTCATAGCTAACACAATACTCAATGGTGAAACACTCAAAGGTTTTTGTCTAAGATCAGAAACAAGACAAGGATGATCACTCTTGCCAGTTCTATTTCATCTACTATGAGAATTCCCAACAAGAGAAATTAGGCAGTACCAAGAAATAAAATGTATCCAAACTGGAAAAGAATTAAACTTTTTCTGTTCAGAGATGACATAATCTATGAAGAAAACCCTTAAAAAATGCATTGGCATTTGGTGGAGATTTCTTTGATTCTGCCGATAATTTTGCATAGAATAGTCACTTTAACTTTTTCTTTTTAGCAACAGAAAAATCCATTCTAAAATTCTTTAGGAATCTTTGAAAACTCAGTAGCCAAAATAGTCTTGAGAAAGAACAAAGTTGAAGGCCTCACACTTCCTAATTCTAAAACATATTACAGAGTTACAGTAATCAAAAGAGTATATTATTTACTTAAAACAGATATGCATGTGTATGTGTGTGTAGATATTATACACACATAGAGAGACCAATGTGACAAAATAAAGAAATAAACTTTATTTTGTTTATAAAGAAATAGACCCATGTATACATGTTAATGTGATCTCATGTTAATTGTTTTTACCACAACTTAAAAAAGATCAAAATTGTCCTCCAGATGGTAGGAAAGATTGGTAAAGTACAAATTAAAAATGTATTTAACTCCTCAAAATTATTTTTAAAGTATACATTTACCACAAGCATTCATAGTGCCAGATACATATAAAACCATATGTTTTAAATATGAAACACAACTAACTCTTGAATCAAATCTGCTAATAGAAACATTTTATTTTAATTAATAACCAGATGCCTTGAATTAAATATCATGCAATGCCCGTATGTTTTGCATCAAATATAACTATTTTGATATATTTCTGAATCAAAATTTCTTTTAAAAATTCTAGAAGAGATTTTACATAGGAATTATCATAATTATATCTATCTCAGTAAATAGAAATATATGCCATATCCTCACATTAATGTTCCCATTTTTAAAACTGAATAAGAATATATGTTAACCAACACCTGGGTGAATCACTCTATCCTATATTTCAAGTTCTGGTATTTCCCATTTTACTTGTAGATTTTCCCTATACTCTTCTCTTCAGTACTGCTATCTTCTCATGTGGCTATTTTACCTTCATCTTTCATTCTTTCAGGATTTCACCCATGAGCAATTAAAAGCTCATCCTTCAAATGGATAATGACTCCCATAAATACAAGCACACACAATTACATACAGTCGGTGCATCTCTCTTGAGTTGTTAACTCAAATAATGATATTTTTAAGACTTGAGAAGCACCTCAAAAACTCTCATATTTAATTCTTTAGGGAATAGAGTCCATCATGTCCTTCTTTTGTTTAAAAAAATGTAGACTATAAACAAACACCTGAACTACACTTTAGTAACCTCAAAATAAAGCTGTAAATAATCATTTAATTGTTCCATTTAAATCTGTTATATAAAATGGACTCCTATCAAATGTAATCATTAAATGTCTTCATCTTTCAACTGATTATTCTAAATATATGAAGGAGAGCAAAATTTGCCAACCCAAAATGTTTCTATGGCATAGAGAATATTTTGAGCTTGTTATTTTCAAGAAACAGTAGACACAGGAAAACTCTGAAAAGAGAGTATAAGTTATTCTGTGTAAGGAGCAACTACATTTATAAAGAAAATCTCTATTTGTAGATATCCCTTATGAATATAGAAGCATCTCCCTCTCTGTACTCAATCCTAAAAGCAGTCAAGCCTGAATATTCATTGAGAGAACTGTTACTGAATTTCTAATACTCTGGCCACCTGATGTGAAAAACCAACTCTTTGGAAAAGACCCTGATGCGGGTAGAGAATGAAGGCAAAAGGGGAAGAGGGTGACAGGATGAGATGGTTAGATTGCATTATCAACTCATTGGACATGAATTTGAGCAAACTCCAGCAGATAGTGAAGGACAGAGAAGCTTGACATGCTACAGTCCATGGGGTCACAAAAAGTCGGACATGACTTAGGGACTGAACAACAGTAATCTTCTCTGAACCAGAAAGAGGAGAATCACTAAAACTCTAGGCACTCTAATCAATGGAGAAGGCATGTACTTAAATCAGCATGATAAGCATACGCTGTTTACTGTGCTTCTCATTTACTCGTATAACTGGCTCTCATCTACTCAAAACTGAGGTATAATGGACATACAAAGATCTTCACGACCCAGATAATCATAATGGTATGATCACTCACCTAGAGCCAGACATCCTGGAATGCAAAGTAAAATGGGCCTTAGGAAGCATCACTATGAACAAAGATAGTGGAGGTGCTGGAATTCCAGTTGAGCTATTTCAAATCTTAAAAGATGATGCTGCACTCAATATGCCAACAAATTTGGAAAACTCAGCACTGGCCACAGGACTGGAAAGGGTCAGTTTTCATTCCTATCCCAAAGAAAGGCAATGCCAAAGAATGCTCAAACTACCACACAATTGCACTCATCTCACATGGTAGTAAAGTTATGCTCAAAAAATAAATAAATAAATAAATAAATAAAGTTATGCTCAAAATTCTTCAAGTCAGGCTACAACAGTACGTGAACTGTGAACTTTCATAGGTTCAAGATGGATTTAGAAAAGGCAGAACTAGAGATCAAATTGCCAAGATCTGTTGGATCATTGAAAAAGCAAAAGAATTCCAGAAAAACATCTACTTCTGCTTTATTGACTATGCCAAAGCCTTGACTGTGTGGATCACAAAAAACTGTGGAAAATTCGTAAAGAGATGGAAATGCCAGACCACCTGACGTGCCTCTTGAGAAATCTGTATGCAGGTCAGGAAACAACAGTTGGAACTGGACGTGGAACAACAGACTGGTTCCAAATAGGGAAAGGAGTATGTCAAGGCTGTATATTGTCACACTGCTTATTTAACTTATATGCAGAGTACATCATGAGAAATGCTGGGATGGAAGAAGCACAAGCTGGAATCAAGATTGCCAGGAGAAATGTCAATAACTTCAGATATGCAGATGACACCACCCTTATGGCAGAAAGGGAAGAAGAACTAAACAGCCTCTTGATGAAAGTGAAAGAGGAGAGTGAAAAAGTTGACTTAGAACTCAACATTCAGAAAACTAAGATCACGGCATCTGGTCCCATCACTTCATGGCAAATACATGGGGAAACAGTGGATGACTTTACTTTGGGGGGTTCCAAAATCACTGCAGATGGTGACTGCAGCCATGAAACTAAAAGATAATTGTTCCTTGGAAGAAAAGTTATGACCAACCTAGACAGCATATTAAAAAGCAGAGACATTACTTTGCAAACAAAGGTCCATCTAGTCAAATCTATGATTTTTCCAGTGGTCATGTGTGGATGTGACAGTTGTACTACAAAGAAAGCTGAGTGCAAAATAATTGATGCTTTTGAACTGTGGTGTTGAAGAAGACTCTTGAGAGTCCCTTGAACTGCAAGGAGATCCAACCAATCCATCCTGAAGGAAGTCAGTCCTGAATATTCATTGGAAGAACTGATGCTGAAGCTGAAACTCCAATACTTTATCCACCTGATGTGAAGAACTGACTCATTTGAAAAGACCCTGATGCTGGGAACAATTGAAGGTGGGAGGAGAAGGGGATGACAGAGGATGAGATAGTTAGATGGTATCACCGACTCAATGGACATGAGTTTGAGTAAACTGCGGAAGTTGGTGATGGCAGAGAGGCCTGGCATGCTGCAATCCATGGGGTCACAAAGAGTCAGACATGACTGAGTGACTGAACTGAACTCAACTGATATACAACATTTTATTAGTTTCAGGTGTACAATATAACTCAGTACTTATATATATTGTAAAATTATCACCGCAAGAAATCTAGTTAACCTCTATCACCATAGACAGTTACAGAATTTTGGTCTTTTTCAACATCTTTCTCTTGTCTTTAATTTGAGGTGGTAGTTAGGGTATCGGAGAAGGCAATGGCACCCCCACTCCAGTATTTTGCCTGGAAAATCCCATGGATGGAGGAGCCTGGAAGGCTGAAGTCCATGGGGTCACTAAGAGTCAGATACGACTGAGCAACTTCACTTTCACTTTTCATTTTCATGCATTGGAGAAGGAAATGGCAACCCACTCCAGTGTTCTTACCTGGAGAATCCCAGGGACAGGGGAGCCTGGTGGCTGCCGTCTATGGGGTCACACAGAGTTGGACACGACTGAAGTGACTTAGCAGTAGCAGTTAGGGGATGGCTTGGACCTTTTCAGGAAGTTATTAACTTTTTCTGTGTATCCGCCATGTATATAGAAGCTATACAACTTATTGAATCTTTGCTTATTTTTCTCCTATCCTTCCATCTTTTTATTATGGGGTCCCTCACAAGAACTTTAAGAGTAAAAATCATTTTGCCTCCCTAACAGCTTGACAACCCACAATGGGACCATTAGAGACACCATATTCAATTTGGAGCCTGCAGAAGGGATTCTGAAAAGCTGGCAGAAGCCAACAAAGGGTAAGACTTCTTATCCAAGTTAGCTCTACTAGATTCCTCTCTGTAATGACAGATGAGAGGGGAATGTAAAAATTTCTTGTTCCTTTCTTTCTAAATTGAGGTTCTTAGAAGAAAATATTTGTGTAAAGTAATTTCTTGTGTATAGCAACTCTGGTAAAGATTTTGCCATAAGAACTCTTGTCTTCTATTGATCCCTTTCCTAGAGATGATCACTGTTTTCATTTGTCTTCTGTGTCATCTGTCATAAAAAGAAAAGAAAAAGTAAAAGAAGGTGTTAGTTGATCAGTCGTGTCTGAATCTTTGTGATCTCATGGAATGTAGCAAGCTAGGCTCCTCTGCCCATGGAATCCTCTAGACAAAAATACTGGAAGGGGTAGCCATTTCCTTCTCGAGGGAATCTTCCCAACCAAAGGATCAAACCCAGGTTGCCCAAATTGCAGGCAGATTCTTTACTATCTGAGCCATGCATGATGAGGTTTTCCTTTCATCACATTCCATGTCTTGAGAACTTGGCTCTGTGACCACTGAGAATCATCTCTCTGGCTTCTGCTAGCCACAGGATGTGCAAGTGTTTGCTCATAAGTGGCAGCCAGCTGAACATGCTGTGCGCTGAAGACAATGAATTAACAAGCAACATTCTATTCTCTTTGTCCAACTGTGCCATCTCCCAGGGGAATTTGTATCAAGGGGTCACAGTCCATAAGCAGCCTTTTTTTATCTTAGACTTCATTGCCCCATTAGTGATGAGAAAGTCCCATTCCAATAGTGCCTGCCTGGTGTCGTACATGACTGGGTCTTAACTGGCAGCATCTCACATTCTTGTAGGAAACCAAAGACACTGATTTTGTTTGTTTTTAACTAACACCATACTTACATCCTGTGACACCAAAGGTCTTTGCTTTCATAGGTTAAAACTGGGAATGAACTTTCTAGATCTCATAGGGTTGTATGTATTATATCCTCCTTGGGGATGCCTCTTGCATACATGTTTAAGCCATAAATAGGCTTATTCTTTAAGTGATCACTGAGACAAAATACACCATTGAAGATCCTACTTGCCGGTAGCCATATAGGCTTTGAATTGGGGAAAATTCCATTTTTGAAAAAATTTTAGAGTTCTCATTCTAAACAACTTTCTAATGGGCACCCATGGAAAGACCAAATTGAAAAAAGAATACAAAAGAGTATAGTGGCTATCCTTAGGGACTGCTTTAAAAGAAATTACAAAGCCCTTTGCCTCCACTTTAGGAAGATCCTACCTAATTTAGAGAGAAGTTATAAAGATCAGTGGACATCAAAAATTCTACTCATAGGGACCCTGACTGACTGCTTAGAGATGTCCTCACCAATGATTATACTGTATTGATCAGACAAACCAAGTACCCTGGGGAAAATCTCCCTGAAAGAGGAAAGAGATGACCAAAATTTCTCCCAGGCTCTCCTATTAAATGATCAGGAAATGGATAAGTTGGATGACGATGTTCAGGAGCTAATGGAAGCAACAGCCGAGGCTTTTCTCGCAAAGGTGAATTTATCAGTTTGAATTGTACAGAGAACATTTATAGCACTTTTACAGACTTTACAAAGGGATGTTGCATTAAACCCTATAGCATAGGAATCTTTTGATTTCCATCTTAATTTGAAGTCATCTCCTGATATAAAGAAGCAAATTGAAGAAAATATGGTTGGATGGGCAGATATGTTCCTTGATGTCAATCAGACTGCAATCCAGTTCTTTCAGAAATTAAAAGCAACTGTCTTCATTTTGCAAATCAAGTTTTTAGAAGAACAGAAATTTAGTGAAAAAAAAAGTGAAGTCACTCAGTCGTGTCCAACTCTTTGTGACCCCATGGACTGTAGCCCACCAGGCTCCTCCTTCCATGGGATTTTCCAGGCAACAATACTGGAGTGGGTTGCCATTTCTTTCTCCAGGAGATCTTCCTGACCCAGGGATTGAACCCAGGTCTCCCGCATTGTAGGCATACTTCAATTTAAAGTCTTTTTCAATTAAAACAATATCCTATGTTTCATGTTGACTTTATTAAGTCTTTGGTTACTATGTTAAAATATAAGCTGAGATTTATTAAATATTTTAAAACTTTATTTGAGCAAAATGATTAAAATTGGAAGCAAACAATATAGAAGGCAGAAAGGCACTCCAAGGAGTTGTTCAAAATAAGACTTTATGTAGAAACAAGGAAATTACACTAGACAAAAAGTATGTTTATTCTGAAGTTACTTTCTGGTAGTTGATGGCAGGAGTGTATCATGCTAACTAGTGCTGATCAGACAATTCCCAGTTGATTTAAGATTTCATTTTTGGAAGGAACAAAACTGTAATTGAGCCTTCAATTTGTGACATAGGTCTTAGCATAAGCAAGTTCATTTGAACCTACTGTTTTTAGCAACTTAAGAAAATCATATACTCTCAATATTACAAGACCTAAGTTCTACTCACAACCATACAACACATTTGTATTTGCTTTTGTTATTTTTATGAAATAGATATTATTTATAATGATTTTTGATATTATTTAGTCAAGATTTCAAATTTTTTTTAATATTTGACAAGTCTTCAATAAACAGATTCTAAATAGTCTTAAAACTAGAACTAACTTTGAGATTGGCTTCCCTGGTGGCTCAGTGGTAAAGAATCTGCCTGCCAATGCAAGAGGTGTGGGTTCGATCCCTGGGTTGGGAAGATGCCCTGGAGAAGGGAATGGCAACCCACCCCAGTATTCTTGCCTGGGAAATTCCATGGACAGAGGAGCCTGGCAGACTACAGTCCATGGGGTCACAAGGAGTCAGATATGACTTGGCAACTAAACAACAATAACAATTTCAGGGCTATGCTGTAACATCTCAGAAGAATGTTCTTTCTTCTCATAAAAAGAGGCAAAAAACTAATTATGTCTATTTGATGTGATAAATTACACAAGAAATATTGTCAAATAGAAAGTGACACTAAACTTTTTAGGTTATATTTATATGTGTGTGTGTATTAATTGCTCAGTCATGTCTGACTCTTTGTGATCCCGTGGACTATAGCCCTCAGGTTCCTCTGTCCATAGAATTCTCCAGGCAAGAATACTGAAATGGATAGCCATCCCCTTCTCCAGGGGATCTTCCCAACTCAGGGTCTAAAACTGGGTCTCCTGCACTGCAGGCAGATTCTTTACCCTCTGAGCCACCGAGACATGGATATATGTAATTAATTTAGAAGTTTTATAAAATTCAGTTGTAATTTTACTTATCCTAACATATTTGTCATAGAAATAACCAAATTACCGTTTCAACTGCTTTATCATGAACTCTTATCAGTTCTTTAAACTTGGCCTTTTAAACGTGCTTGTCATTTAAGAAAAGCTACTGTTTTACCCTGTTGCTTTTGCAATATTTCTTTATCTTCAAAGAAATTGACAAAAAAGACTGACAAAAAGAGGTTTCTGATAACTTTCATATTTTATTTTTGAACTGGGTAAGAATTTGCTGCTGCTGCTGCTAAGTCACTTCAGTCGTGTCCAACTCTTTGCGACCCCATAGATGGCAGCCCACCAGGCCCTGCCGTCCCTGGGATTCTCCAGGCAAGAACACTGGAGTGGGTTGCCATTTCCTCCTCCAATGAATGAAAGTGAAAAGTGAAAGTGAAGTCACTCAGCCATGTGCGACTCTTAGCGACCCCATGGACTGCAGCCTACCCGGCTCCTCTGTCCATGGGATTTTCCAGGCAAGAGTACTGGAGTAGGAAAGAATTTACAGAGCTCTAATATATAAACTGATGCTTTTATAAAACTAACAAAATATCAAAATAAGAATTCCACAGGACTGAGTGAATCAATGATGATTATAATTTTTATGACACTTTAATTAAAATATCACTGGTTTTTCACTGTTTTTTCAGATTTAAGAAAATCTTTTATCTTAGGCTATCTATGATTTATAGCAACTTGTTAAAGCATATTTTGGGTTAACAAACAATTACTTTTATTTCATATTTCATCATTCAAAAATTTAGTGGGTATTCTTATTTTCATAGCAAATAATTATTTTTATAAATTCAGTAAAAAACAAAACAAAATAAACTCTGTTCTCCAAGACACAATGGGAAATATTGACTATGTTACCAAGGTTTTGACTGGAATGTCCAATTTGAGAATGATGTACACAGAATCTAATATTATAAGACAATCCTAAGAAACTAACGTTGACTTTGTGGAGCCAATAAAGTCCCTTGGGAAAAAAGGCACACAGTCTAATACCTTGCTTACAAGGTTGCCAACAGCCTTACAAGGTAAAGAAAGTTATGTTCTGGCAGGTGTAGGAAACAGAAAATTTTGGGGACCTTGAGAAAAGTGAAATTTATCAAAATTTATAGGTATTGCAGGTAAAGTCTAATAGTGATTTTTGAATTGTTTTCCTAGCTTCAAGAGGCTTTTAAAAGTCCAGTCTGAGATTCCTTATAAAGATTCTAGCAAAGCAAGCTTAGAAGAGCTTATAAACCATTATTCTTGCTGTACTTACACAAATAGTCAGGTCAACCTTAATGCAATCAAATTAGTTTTATTATAATTACCTTTGGTAAAAATGAAAGTGATAATAGAAAAAGTTATGTTTCATTAGCACAACTTTGTGGATAGCAAATTTTAGTCCTATTAATTGCCTTTCGGAGAAGACAATGGCACCCCACTCCAGTACTCTTGCCTGGAGAATCCCATGGACAGAGGAGCCTGGTGG
The DNA here is from genome assembly GCF_000754665.1 of Bison bison bison. Classification (NCBI taxonomy): domain Eukaryota; kingdom Metazoa; phylum Chordata; class Mammalia; order Artiodactyla; family Bovidae; genus Bison; species Bison bison. The sequence goes on from NW_011494961.1 coordinate 215,958, forward strand.
GCTGCAGTCCATGTGGTCGCTAAGAGTTGGACACAACTGAGTGACTTCACTCTCACTTTTCACTTTCACGCATTAGACAAGGAAATGGCAACCCATTCCAGTGTTCTTGCCTGGAGAATCCCAGGGACGGGGAAGCCTGGTGGGCTGCCGTCTATGGGGTCGCACAGAGTCAGACATGACTGAAGTGACTTAGCAGTAGCAATTGCCTTTCAAGTTTTTTTTCTTTCTTTCTTTTTTTTTGCCTTTCAAGTTTTTTAATCTATGTGCAAAATGGACTGGATCCTGAGTTCTTCTAGTTTCTTCCAATATCTAGCTACAACTCTCCACGGTAATGTTTCAACTTACAACTACCCTTATAACCTAGAATCACAGAGAACAAAATTTCCCTTTTGCTAAGGCCCTGCAAAATGAATGTGAACAACTTCATATGCACTTCACAGAAATCACAGCACCTTTGTGGACAACCTTTCTGCCTGTTGCTGTGTGGGCCACTCAAAAAGATCACCAGAGACATTCAAATTGCAAACCAGAAAAATAAATCTGTCAGATTGCCACTTACTCCATCTGAAGATGTCATCAAGCAAGACATCTGGCTTCCCTCAGAACTCAGAAACTGGGGTTATAATTTGCTCCAATCATTAACCTTTGTTTTTCTTTTGTTTTCAAAGAAATGCCTCTTATTAAGCACCTGATTGTGGACTTTTCAAGATGGCATAGGAATAGGAGGATGTGGAGTTCCTCTCTTCCCACAAACACATCAAGAGTACATCTATAAACGGAACAATTCTACAGGGCACCCACTGAACACAAGCAGAGGACCTCGGACACCTAGAAGGACAAGAAAATCCCCACAGAACTGAGTAAGACCAAAGTAAAAAAGGAGGAAAGAGAGGAGAGTAAGTTGGATAGGATCTGCACCCCTGGAGAGGAACTGAAGGTGAGGAGTGGCTCCTGCATCTGGGGAAGCCCCCTCACCAGTAAGGAGATCACTGGGGACAGAGGACGAGACTTGGGGACAGGCAGCACAGAATGACACCTACACAGGCGGTTCATGCCACAGCCTCATGTGCCCCAGCTTGAGACATGAGTCCATGAGTGCAGATCAGGGCTGGATGCTGGACCGTGGGGGTGGGAACACAGACCCAGGGAAGGGACCACTGTTGGCTGTGAGGAGACAGCCTGAGGGGATGGAGATGAGGAGTTCCACAAGTGGAAATGCTTGTGGAAGAAGCCTGGACCACCACAGAAGCAAAGTGCCATTACTGAGTGATGTGCAAAGGCCGGGGTTGCCACTGAAGTTCTTTCCTCAGGCACAGGCTCCTGCCTCCATGGACACTAGGGAGGGCTCCTCCTGGAGCTGTCTCATGTGCCCATGCCATCACCAACCCTACCCCAGTTTGGGTGACACTTGTCCTGCTCACCACCTGATGGGTTTGTGCATTCCAACCGTACCCAAGAACCATCCCACCTGGGCGCCCCAATCACAGACTTGGGCTCTTCCTGCCTGATGGGCTGGTGTGCTCTGGCAACCTCTGGAGCAGACTCATTGGGAAGAATACACACAGAGGTAGGGCTGCAACAACAGCTGAGCCCTAAGGGCTCTGTGACTAATGATGAAGAGCTGAAATCTCGTAGCTGCACAAACCACAGAGTTATACCTCTGCTGACCGCTTCCCAAATTCAGTGCCTGGGAAACATCTGAAAGGGTAACAAGTGATCCTGAAGCTGGGATGGGTCTCGCTTTAGTAGCTGTAGGCTTTCTGGACATGTCCACATGAGGGCTGGGCCAGGCCAGAGTCTGAACTGTCTCCATAGCTCCCACAGAGGGTCCAGGTGAATAACACTGCAGTCCTGGGGCCTGAGCTCAGTGGATGAGTGTTGGTGGCCCAGTGAAAACGACACTTGAAAAGTCAGCATGGCCAACTGCCAGCATACCCACAATTAAGGTGGGACTGAGAGCAGTGCCAACAACAGTTTACTTTGTGAAGGGGACAAACCGAGTGTATCCACAGGTGAACAGCTCCAGAGAAGGGACACTCAGTGATTTCTCCACCAGTGGAAGTGCTCCAATCCTGCCTACCTCACACCACAGATCAGAAACACAACTAAGAAATAGATCTGGAGGCCTCTATTCCAACTAGTGAGCAGATCCTGCCCCTGACAAGGTGACGACAATCACAGAGCAAAAGGGAGGCCCACTCAATATCTAGGGCAGGCTCTTTAAACCCTCGATTAAGGCTATAATGGCACAGCCTCTGGAACAACCTCACCTACCAGAGGGCAGACACCAGAAGCAAGAAACTATAATACTGCAGCCTGCAGAAAGAAGATCAACAAGAGAAAATCAACAAATAACATACAAAGTAATCTTCATGAAGTTTCCAGTGGATTTCAGAAACTCTGCAGGCCAGAAAGGAATGGCATGATATATTTATGTATTTAAAATGATGAAACGGAAAAACCTACAACCAAGAACAAGATCGATCAAGGCTCTCATTCAAATTTGATAGAAAAATCAAAACCTTTACAGACAAGTAAACCTAAGAGAATTCAGCACCACTAAACAAGCTTTACAAAAAATGGCAAAGGAAGTTCTTAGGCAGCAAACACAAGAGAAGATAACAAAAGAGAAACAAACCCAAAATAACTAAAATGGCAATAGGAACATACATATGGATAACATAAATATTTAAATGTAGATGGATTAAATGCTCCAACCGAAAGATATGGACTGGTTGAATGGAGACAAAAACAAGACCTGTATATTATATGCTGTCACAAGAGCCCCACTTCAGATCTAGGGACACATACAGACTGAAAGTGAAGGGATGGAAAAAGATACTCCATGAAAACAGAGACTAAAAGAAAGTTGGAGTAGCAATATTCATAACAGACAATATAGACTTTATTTTTTTTTCTTTTTTTTAATTTTATTTTATTTTTTTAATTTAATTTAATTTAATTTAATTTTTAAACTTTACAATATTGTATTAGTTTTGCCAAATATCAAAATGAATCCACCACAGGTATACCCGCGTTCCCCATCCTGAACCCTCCTCCCTCCTCCCTCCCCTACCCTCCCTCTGGGTCATCCCAGTGCACCAGCCCCAAGCATCCAGTACCGTACATCGAACCTGGACTGGCGACTCGTTTCATACATGATATTATACATGTTTCAATGCTATTCTCCCAAATCTCCCACCCTCTCCCTCTCCCACAGAGTCCATAAGACTGATCTATACATCGGTGTCTCTTTTGCTGTCTTGTACAC
>NW_011494961.1:219328-219745 GCF_000754665.1 Bison bison bison
AAACTTTACAATATTGTATTAGTTTTGCCAAATATCAAAATGAATCCACCACAGGTATACCCGCGTTCCCCATCCTGAACCCTCCTCCCTCCTCCCTCCACTACCCTCCCTCTGGGTCATCCCAGTGCACCAGCCCCAAGCATCCAGTACCGTACATCGAACCTGGACTGGCGACTCGTTTCATACATGATATTATACATGTTTCAATGCTATTCTCCCAAATCTCCCACCCTCTCCCTCTCCCACAGAGTCCATAAGACTGATCTATACATCGGTGTCTCTTTTGCTGTCTTGTACACAGACTCTGTTACAAAGCCACAGTTATCAAGACAGTATGGTACTGGCACAAAGACAGAAATATTGATCAATGGAACAAAATAGAAAGCCCAGAGATAAATCCACGCACATATGGACACC
>NW_011494961.1:219845-220209 GCF_000754665.1 Bison bison bison
CCTGTGGCGGATTCATTTTGATATTTGGCAAAACTAATACAATTATGTAAAGTTTAAAAAATAAATAAATAAACTGGGAAACCTAAAAAAAAAAAAAAGAAACAAGAAAAAAATCCAAATAAACAACCTAATGTTACACCTAAAGCAACCAGAGAAAGAAGAAACAAAACCCAAAAGTTATTAGAGGGAAAGAAATCATAAAGATCAGAGCAGAAACAAATAGAGACAAAGAAAATAATAGCAAAGATCAATGAAACTAAAAGCTGGTTCTTTGAGAGGATAATGATAAACCTTTATCCAGACTCATCAAGAAAAAAGGGAGAGGGCTCAAAGCAATAAAATGAGAAATGAAAAAGGAGAAGTT
>NW_011494961.1:220309-223750 GCF_000754665.1 Bison bison bison
TCCCAGAATATTGGAAATAAAAGCAAAAATAAACAAATGGGACCTAATTAAACTTAAAAGCTTCTGCACAACAAAGGAAACTATTAGCAAGGTGAAAAGGCAGCCTTCAGAATGGGAGAAAATAATAGCAAATGAAGCAACGGACAAACAACTCATCTCAAAAATATACAAGCAACTCCTACAGCTCAACTCCAGACAATATAGACTTTAAAATGAGGACTATTATAAGAGAAAAGAAAGGACACTACATAATGATCAAGGGGTCAGTTCAAGAAAAAGATAAAACAGTGGTAAATACATATTCATGCAACATAGGAACACCTCAATATATAGGACAAATGCTAACAGCCATAAAAGAGGAAATTGACAGCAACAGAATAAAAATGGGGGGTTAACACCCCTCTTACACAAACGGACAGATCATCCAGACAGAGAATTAATAAAGAAACACAAGCCTTAAATGACACATTAGACCTGATAGACTTAATTTATATTTTTTGGAAATTCCATCCAAAGCAGCAGAATACACTTTCTTCTCAAGTGCACATGGGACACTCTCCAGAACAGAGCACATCTTGGGTCACAAATCAAGCCAAAGTAAATTTAAGAAAACTGAAATCATATGAAGCATCTTTTCCAACCACAACACTATGAAATTAGAAATCAGTTATTATAGGAAAAATTGTAAGAAACAAACACATGGATGTTAAACAATGTGTTACTAAATAAACAGTGGATCACTGAAGAAATCAAAGAAGATATTAAAAAAAATACCTAGAGACAAAGGACAACAAAATCACAATGATCCAAGACCTATTGTGTTCTTAGTCACTCAGTCATTTCCAACTCTTGTGACCCCATAGACTAGCCTACTGGTCTACCAAGCCTGTCCATGGGATACTCCAGACAAGAATACTAGATTGGGTTGGCCATTTCCTTCTCCAGGAGATCTTCCTGACCCAGGAACCAAACCCAGGTCTCCTGCACTGAAGGCAGATTCTTTACCAACTGAGCTATAAGGGAAGCCAGAAAACCAAAGGGATATAGCAAAAGTATTCAAAGAGGGAAGTTTATGGCAATACAATCTTATCTTAAGAAACAAGAAAAAAATCCAAATAAACAACCTAATGTTACACCTAAAGCAACCAGAGAAAGAAGAAACAAAACCCAAAAGTTATTAGAGGGAAAGAAATCATAAAGATCAGAGCAGAAACAAATAGAGACAAAGAAAATAATAGCAAAGATCAATGAAACTAAAAGCTGGTTCTTTGAGAGGATAATGATAAACCTTTATCCAGACTCATCAAGAAAAAAGGGAGAGGGCTCAAAGCAATAAAATGAGAAATGAAAAAGGAGAAGTTGGAAGAGACACTTCTGAAATAAAAAGGATCATAAAAGACTACTACAAGCAACTATACACCAATAAAATGGACAGCATCAAGAAAATACAAAAACAGAGTAAGTTAGAAATGATCTTCCAACTCTGAACCAGGAAGAAATATAAAATATGAACACACCAATCACAAATTCTAAAATTAAAACTGTGATTAAAAATCTTTCTATAAATAAAAATCCTGGACCAGGTGGCTTCACAGGCAAATTCTATCAAGCATTTAGAGAAGAGTTAACACCTTGCCTTCTGAAACTCTTCCCAAAAAGTACAGAGAAAGGAACACTCCCAAGCTCATACTAGGAAGCCACCATCACCTTGATATCAAAAGCAGACAAAGATATCACACACACAGAAAATTACAGACAAATAACACCAATGACCATAGATGGCAATATGCTCAACAAAATATTAGCAAAACAATTCCAACAAAACATTAAAAGGATCATGGTGGTGGTGGTTTACTCATTCCTGTCTGATTCTTTGCGACCCCATGGACTGTAGCCCAGCAGGCTTCTCTGTCCATGGGATTTAACAGGCAAGAATATTGGAGTGGGTTGCCATTTCCTTCTCCAGGGAATCTTCCCCACCCAGGGATTGAACCTGGGTTTCCTGCATTGCAGGCAGATTCTTTACCAACTGAGCAACCAAGGAAGCCTAAAAGGATCATACACCATGATCAATTGGGATTTATCCCAGAAAGGCAAGGATATATCAATATCTGCAAGTCAATCAGTTTGATACATCACATCAACAAATAGAAGAATAAAAAATTAGATCCAAAAAAATACGATCATCTCAATAGACGCAGAAAAAGCTCTTAACAAAATTCAATATCCACTTACGATAAAATCTCTCCAGAATGTGGGCACAGAGGAAACCTACTTCAACATAATAAAGGCCATATGCAACAAACCCACAGCAAACATCAATAGTGAAAAACTATAAGCATTTCCTGTAAGATCAAGACAAGGAGGTACACTCTGGCCACTTTTATACAACATGGTTTTTGAAGTGCCTAGGCATAGCAATCAGAGAAGAAAAAGAATTAAAAGGAATCGAAATCGGAAAAGAAGAAGTAAACTGTCACTCTTTACAGACGACATGATTCTGTACATGGAAAAATCCTAAAGATGCTACCAGAAAACTATTAGAGCACATCAATGAATTTGGTAAACTTGCAGGAAACAAATTAACACAGAGAAATATCTTGTATTCCTACACACTAAAAACAAATGATCAGAAACAGAAATCAAGCAAACAATCCCATTTACTACTGCATCAAAAAAGAATAAAATACCTATGAATAAACTCAGTGATGGAGGTAAAAGACCTATGTTCAGAAAACTATAGGATACTAATGAAAGAAATCAAACATGACACAAACAGATGAAGAGATATACTATATTGTGAGATGGGAAGAATCAATATTGTGAAAATGACTATATTATCCAAAGCAAACTGCAGATTCAGTGCAATCCCTATCAAATTACCAATGGCAGTTTTCACAGAATTAGAAAAAAAAAATTATAGTTTGTATGGAAACATAGTTCAGTTCAGTCGTTCAGTCGTGTCTGACTCATTGCAACCCCATGAACTGTGGCACACCAGGCCTCCTTGTCCATCACCAACTCCCAGAGTTCACCCAGACCCATGTCCATCAAGTCAGTGATGCCATCCAACTATCTCATCCTCTGTCATCCCCTTCTCCTCCTGCCCTCAATTTTTCCCAGCATTAGGGTCTTTTCCAATTAAACAGCTCTTCACATGTGGTGGCCAAAGTATTGGAGTTTCAGCTTTAGCATCAGTCCTTCCAGTGAACACCCAAGACTGGTGTCCTTTAGGATGGACTGGTTGGATCTCCTTGCAGTCCAAGGGACTCTGAAGAGTCTTCTCCCACACCACAGTTCAAAAGCATCAATTCTTCGGTTCTCAGCTTTCTTTATAGTCCAACTCTCACATCCATACATGACCACTGGAAAAACCATAGCCTTGACTAAACGGACCTTTGTTGGCAAAGTAAAGTCTCTGCTTTTTAATATGTTATCTAG
>NW_011494961.1:223850-230662 GCF_000754665.1 Bison bison bison
AGTAACTTTCCTTCCAAGGAGTAAGTGTCTTTGAATTTCATGGCTGCAATCACCATCTGTAGTGATTTTGGAGACCAGAAAATTAAAGTCAGCCATCATTTCCACTGTTTCCCCATCTATTTGCCATGAAGTGATGGGACCGGATGCCATGATTTTTGTTTTCTGAATGTTCAGCTTTAAGCCAACTTTTTCACTCTCATCTTTCACTTTCATCAAGAGGCTCTTTAGTTCTTCTTCACTTTCTGCCCACAAAAAACCCCAACTAGCCAAAGCAATCTTAAGAAAATGGAGCTGGAGGAATCAAGCTCCTTGACTTCAGACTATACTACAAAGCTATAGTCATCAGAACAATATTGTACTGACACAAATACAGAAATACAGCTCAACAGAACAGGACAGAAAGTCTAGTAATAAACCAATGTATCTATGATCACCTAATCTATGAAAAAGCAGGCAACAATATAAATGGAGAAAAGATAGTCTCTTCAATAAGTGGTGCTAGGAAAACTGGCCTTCTATATGAAACAAATGAAATGAGAACACTTCCTAACACCTTATCTAAAAATAAACTCAAGACAGACTAAGGACCTAAATGTAAGCATGAATATTAACAAATTCTTAGAGGAAAACATAGGCATAACACTGTGTGACATGAATCACATCCAAATCTTTTTTTATGTACTTCTTGAGTAATGAAAATAAAAACAAAAATAAACAAATTGGACCTAATTATACTTACAAGCTTTTTCACAGCAGAGGAAACCACAAATAAAATGAAAAGGCATCCCTCCAAATGAGAGAAAATATTTGCAAACAAAGCAACTGACAAGGGGTTAAACTCCAAACTACAGAAACTGCTCATTAAGCTAAGTATCAAAAAAAAAAAAAAAAAAAACAATCAAAACATGGCAGAAGATATAATTAGACATTTCTCCAAAGATGACATTCAGATGGCTAAAAAGCACATGAAAAAATGCTCAACATTGTTACTTATTCAGTTCAGTTCAGTTCAGTCGTGTCCGACTCTTTGTGACCCCATGAATCGCAGCACTCCAGGCCTCCCTGTCCATCACTTATTAGAGAAATGTAAATCAATGCTACAGTGAGATACCAACTCACAGCAGTCAGAATGACCATGATCAAAAAATCTACAAAGAATAAAGGCTTGAGAGGGTATGAAGAAAAGGGAGACCTCCTACATTGTCAGTGGGAATGTAAACTGGTACAACCACTATGGAACATAGTATGTAGGTTCCTTAAGAAACTAAAAAACAGAGCTAGCATATGATCCAGCAATCTCACTCTTGAGAGTATCAGGAGAAAACCATAATTCAAAAAGACACATGCACTCCAATGTTTTTTGTAGCACCATTTACAATTGCCAGTACATGGAAATAACCTAAATGTCCATCAACAAGAAGTGTCACATATATAAATGGAGTAGTAATCAGCCATTAAAAAAATGAGATTGGCATCAACATGGATAGACCTAGAGACTGTCAAACTGAATGAAGTAAGCCAGGCAGAGAAATATAAATATCAGATGATATCACTTATATGTCAAATCTAAAAAACAGGTGTAAGTTCTGGCAGCTCCGTGGTGGGTTAATGGCGACCTCCTCCAAGAGGGCTTATGCGATACTCAGGTCTACTGCACCCAGAGCTCCTGCCCCTTCAGCAATCCACTGCTGACCTGTACCTCCTCAGGTGTCCCCAAAGTAATGCTTAAAATTCTCCAAGCCAGGCTTCAACGGTACATGCACCATGAAATTCCAGATGTTCAAGCTAGATTTGTAAAAGGCAGAGGAACCAGAGATCAAACTGCCAACATCTGTTGGATCATCAAAAAAGCAAGACAGTTCCAGAAAAACAACTACTTCTGCTTTATTGACTACACCAAAGCCTTTAACTGTGCGGATCACAACAAACTGGAAAATTCTGAAGGAGATGGGAATACCAGACCACCTGACCTGCCTCCTGAGAAATCTGTGTGCAGGTCAAGAAGCAACAGTTAGAACTGGACATGGAAAAACAGACTGGTTCCAAATAGGAAAAGGAGTACATCAAGCTGTATACTGTCACCTTGCATATTTAACTTATATGCAGAGTACATCATGAGATTTGCTGGGCTGGATGAAGCACAATCTGGAATCAAGATTGCTGAGAGAAATACAGCAACTTCAGATATACAGATGACACCATATTTATGGCAGAAAGCAAAGAACTAGAGTCTCTTGATGAAACTGAAACAGGAGAGTGAAAAGGCTAGCTTAAAAGTCAACATTCAGAAAACTAAGATCATGGCATCTGATCCCATCACTTCATGGCAAATAGATGGAGAAACAATGGAAACAGTGAGAGACTTTCTTTTTTGGCCTCCAAAGGCACTGCAGATGGTGACTGCTGCCATGAAATTAAAAGATGCTTACTCCTTGGAAGAAAAGTTATGACTAACCTAGAGAGCATATTAAAAAGCAGAGACATTACTTTGCCAACAAAGGTCTGTCTAGTCAAGGCTATGGTTTTTCCAGTAGTCATATATGGATGTGAGAGTTGGACTGTAAATAAAGCTGAGTGCCAAAGAATTGATGCTTTTGGACTGTGGCATTGGAGAAGATTCTTGGAGAGTCCCTTGGACTGCCAGGAGATCCAACCAGTCCATCCTAAAGGAAATCAGTTCTGAATATTCATCAGAAGGACTGATACTGAAGCTAAAACTTCAATTGGCCACCTGATGCAAAGAAGTGACTCACTAGAAAAGACCCTGATGTTGGGAAAGATTGAAGGCAGGAACAGAAGGGACAACAGAGCATGAGATGGTTGGATGGCATCACCAACTTGATGGATATGAGTTTGAGTAAGCTCCAGGGCTTGGTGATGGACAGGAAAACCTGGCGTGCTGCAGTCCATGGGGTCACAAAGAGTAAGACACGACTGAGCAACTGAACTGAACTGAAAAAACAAGTACAAATGAACTTATCTACAAAACAAAAATACACTTGCAGATGTAGAAAACAAACTTATAGTTACCAGGGGGTAAAGAAGGGAAGGGATAGCTTGGAAGATTGAGATTGACATATACATACACACTACTATATATAAATTAGGTAACTAATAAAGACCTACAGTATAGCAACGGGAACTCTATGTAATACTCTGTAATTGCTTATATGGGAAAATATTCTTAAAGAAAGAGTGGATATATGCATATGGATTACTGATTAACTTTGCTTTACACCTAAAATTGACACAACATTCTAAATCGACAATACTCAAACAAACAAACAAAAACCAACAACTGATTGCTTGCACCACACAGACCTAACTTTGGGTTCCAATCTCTGTCACCACCTTCTGAAATGATTCTCAAATATTTACTTGAAATTTCCTCTTCTCAGAACTAAGAGACTTATTCAGTGAAGTAATGGAGAGATCTACCAACCCAGCTTCTAGACTTTCAAATTTTTTTGGAAGTTTCAGAGCAGGTTTGAAGTGCAGCAGAACATGCTACCTCCCAATGTGACATTTTATCATAAAAAAGAATTATTTTGAAGTTATTGAGGGGAAAAAAAGCCAATACAAGAAAACCTCTGAAAACAGAGTGAACATTATTCGCTTATGAACCATTTACATTTATAAAGGAAAGTTAAATTTTTAAGGGTTTCTCCCTCTCTGTACCACACAGAGAAAAATGAATAAAACTCTAGAAACTCTCATCAATGGAGAAAGCACATGACTTAAAGCTGAATAACAACCATATTCCTGTGTTTTTCCGGTAACTTCCTTTAACTGGCCTTTGCCCCATCCTCAATATCATTCTTTTATCTGTAGCTGGAAATGATATTTATAGTAGAGTCCTGGGCCATTTTGAAGAGTTACTCAGTTTTGTTGGGTATCTCCTATGTATACAGGAGGTATACATATTATTAAACTCATATTTTTCTCCATTTATCTGTCTTTTATTAGAAGGGGAATCTCAGCCATGAATCTATTATTCATTATTTTTTCTCTCATCCATATGTTATTTATCTCAGTGTAATGTTTTCCATAATCTTGTTTCTAAATTTGAAATTGTATAACCTTTTTTAATTTCCCTTATGTCATAGATATTGAAATACCTTGCAGTAAAGTATTTTGCTCTCTACTAGATCTTCTTCTGTGTGGTCTAGTTCTTTTTCTTTTTTTTAACCTACCATTATTACTTGTTTTATTTTTAGCACCAGTGGTAGGAAGTCTTATTGCTGTGATCATTAGCTATCTATTTATATATTGGTGTTTTCAGATCAGGAACTCCAAAATTATTTGACATCTTGATAGTGTTGTCTGTCCAAATTTCAGTTTATTATATTATAGCATATAAGTTTTCTGTTCACTTATGGATCCAACTCTTCACTTTTTACCACTTGTGAAGTGACTCAATTGCTTGTTTTTTTATGTCTAACTTCTGTAGTCCTAGATCTGATAAAATTTCGTCAATATTCTTTTAGACATGCATGATAGAAACCAATCTACTGAAAATCTGTTTGTTCATGAAATGAATGCTTCAGTGGAAGGTTGCTATCTTTAAACCAAACCCACTATCAGCTCCATAGACTTGAAGCTAGCTTCTTTCTGACAGGAGGTCCAAGCCCACTTTTCACAGCCAAGACAGTTTGAAATCTATAGCGTTATGCCAACAAGCCCCAAAGTGAAGAGGAATTTGCACCTCCCTTATAAACATAGAGCTTCTTCACTCAAATTGGACCAACTTAGTTCACACAGGCATTCTTTAATCATCCATTGTGGCTCAGTGAAGCCAATACATTTGTTGTTTCAGGAAATGGGAGCTATACTTAGAAATGTGAAAGGGAGAGGTCATTCCTACTCAAAATAAATGTGATACTAACAATAAAAGCTGTTTCCAAAGGAAATTTTAGACTATCTTCTGGAATTAGAAAGGTAGACTACTATTCCAGGAAACTTCACTGTTTTTAAACTTGACTGAATATGAGTTTCTTGAGGGCAAAGTCTGTCTTGCCTATCTGCAACATCTACTATAATGTCAAAAATCATGTTTGAAGGAATTACTTGTTTTTAACCAGAAGATGGTTGGTCCAGCTTCAAATTACAAGCTTAATCTTACAAAAAATTATTTTCCTGTCATTGCAAACAAAGACTACCAACCCACATTTAAGAGAATCTAGTTAGATTTAACCAAGAAATTTTTCTTCTATTTCCCTCCTTTACCTTCTTTAGGTCTTTATATGTTTGCCATGAGGAATGGTAGCAACTGGATAAACTATAGATATTGATGTTCAGGCTTGGGAACTTGGAGTGGACATACGTTCTTATGTATGTATTCATCCATATGTGTTCATCAGTGTGTGTGCACTCTTATATAGATAGGTACATACATACACACATAAATGAATATCATCCTTTCACTCATTCCACTAAGACTGAAACCTGGCAAAAAATAAAGGGGTGGATGCTCCATATTTATACAGGTATCTCCTCTTTTCTAAAGTTCACTTTACACCTGTTTTTGCTAAGTGAAAAAAACCCAGAGGATTTTTCACTTTTCCAAAAAGTTTCAGTGATATGATATACTGAATTATATATTGACACGAGAGTGTTTAAAATCACAGAAATTAAATATACACGTTGACAAAGGCTAAATGTATTAAATATTTCCAAGTAGATATTAGCATTGTGAAGTATATTCTCCGACCTATATCACACTCCTATTCATAGATAACAAGAAACCATTTCAGGCAGAAGATCTGCCCCAAATCAGGTTTGTCAGTTTTTCCTAGCTGGCATGTAAAGAAGGAATAAAATTCCATATAATGACTTCATTTTGACTAATTTTGCAGTTTACTGATAGATTTTTAAGGCACTATTTGAATATTTTTGAGATGTCTCAACTTTTCAAGCATGTTCTAGAAATGATATTAAGTAGCAAGTTTTGCATGAACTTTTTCACAATAACTTGCTAATTACAACAGGAAATACTATTTTGCTTTGACAATGCTATAAAGTCTCCTCCTGAATACTGTATTTCACTTTCAATACACAATTGACGTTTACAATAAAAATGTTCCTTGTTAAAAAACAGCATAATATGGAAAATTTTGGGGAAGGCGCCAAGATGGCGGAGGAGTAGGACGGGGAAAACACTTTCTCCCCCACAAATTCATCAAAAGAGCATTTAAACGTCGAGTAAATTCCACAAAACAACTTCTGAATGCCGGCAGAGGACATCAGGCACCCAGAAAAGCAACCCAACTCCTCGAAAGGAGGTAGGAAAAAATATTAAAGACAATAAAAAGAGACAAAAGAGGGAGGGACGGAGTTCCGTCCTGGGAAGGGAGTCTTAAAAAGAGAGAAGTTTCCGAACACCAGGAAACCTTCTCACTGCCGAATCCGTGCCGAGCTTTGGAAGCACAGAGGACAACCATAACAGGGAGAAAAAATAAATAAACAATTAAAACCCCGCAGATTGCGAGCCCTACGGTAACCCCCCCAGCGGAGAAGCAGCGCAGACGCCTGCATCCGCCATTAGCAAGCGGGGGCTGGGCAGGGAGGCGCGGCGCGGGCTGCATCGCTGAGAGTAAGAATCTGGCCTGAATACCCTGAGCACTATCTGAGCGAAATAATTTGGGCTAGCAAATCAGACTGTGGGATATCTACCATGCAAAAAGCCAGCCCTAACCTAAGACACCGCCAGCCCGCGCACGGAACAAAGGACTAAACAGAGGTAGCCGGCTGCAAACCTTCCCCCTCCGGTGACAGGCAGCCAGAGCCGGAAGGGGGCAATCGCAGCCCCAGAG
>NW_011494961.1:230762-231117 GCF_000754665.1 Bison bison bison
TCTTCGGTTCTCAGCTTTCTTTATAGTCCAACTCTCACATCCATACATGACCACTGGAAAAACCATAGCCTTGACTAAACGGACCTTTGTTGGCAAAGTAAAGTCTCTGCTTTTTAATATGTTATCTAGCTTGGTAGTAACTTTCCTTCCAAGGAGTAAGTGTCTTTGAATTTCATGGCTGCAATCACCATCTGTAGTGATTTTGGAGACCAGAAAAATAAAGTCAGCCATCGTTTCCACTGTTTCCCCATCTATTTGCCATGAAGTGATGGGACCGGATGCCATGATTTTTGTTTCTGAATGTTGAGCTTTAAGCCTAACTTTTTCACTCTCATCTTTCACTTTCATCAAGAGG
>NW_011494961.1:231217-232273 GCF_000754665.1 Bison bison bison
AGACAAAAGAGGGAGGGACGGAGTTCCGTCCTGGGAAGGGAGTCTTAAAAAGAGAAAAGTTTCCGAACACCAGGAAACCTTCTCACTGCCGAATCCGTGCCGAGCTTTGGAAGCACAGAGGACAACATAACAGGGAGAAAAAATAATAAACATTAAAACTCGCAGATTGCGAGCCCTACGGTAACTACCTCCAGCGGAGAAGCAGCGCAGACGCCTGCATCCGCCATTAGCAAGCGGGGGCTGGGCAGGGAGGCGCGGCGCGGGCTGCATCGCTGAGAGTAAGAATCTGGCCTGAATACCCTGAGCACTATCTGAGCGAACTAATTTGGGCTAGCAAACCAGACTGTGGGATATCTACCATGCAAAAAGCCAGCCCTAACCTAAGACACCGCCAGCCCGCGCACGGAACAAAGGACTAAACAGAGGTAGCCGGCTGCAAACCTTCCCCCTCCGGTGACAGGCAGCCAGAGCCGGAAGGGGGCAATCGCAGCCCCAGAGAGACATTATCTATGAAACTGGCTTCTTTGCTAACTAAAACTTATTGGGGGTCTGGACGGTCAACATATGCCTGAGAAGGTGCGCTGGTTTTACACCCAGATAACCAAGTGGCGGGGAGGTGATAAGTCACAGCATTGGCGCTCGCCAAACACCTCATCACCTGAGCTGCTCGGACCTGGGAAGAGCACAAAACGCAGCCCCAACTGAGTCTGCACCTCTGAGGACTACCTGAGTGCCTGAACCTGAGCGGCTTGGACCTGGGAGGTGCATGCAACCCAGGGCCAGCCTTGGATTGTTCCCGGCGGAACAACCTAGAGCCTGAGCAGTGTGGGCAGGGAGGCTACACGCGCCATGAGCGGGGGCAGACCCAGTGTGGCTGAGGCACTGCGAGCGCATGCCAGTGTCATTTGTTTGCAGCATCCCTCCCTCCCTCCCCATAGCGCGACTGAACAAAGAGAAGAAATACAGCTCCACCCACCAGAACACCGACACAAGCTTCCCTAACCAGGAAACCTTGACAAGCCACCTCTACATACCCACACACAGCGAGGAAATGCC
>NW_011494961.1:232373-232832 GCF_000754665.1 Bison bison bison
ACATATTAATCAAATTAACAAAGAATCAAACACAAAGAACAAATATTAAAAGCAACAAGGGAAAAACAACAAATAACACACAAGGGAATTCCCATAAGGATAACAGCTGATCTTTCAATAGAAACTCTTCAAGCCAGGAGGGAATGGCAAGACATACTTAAAATGATGAAAGAAAATAACCTACAGCCCAGATTATTGTACCCAGCAAGGATTTCATTCAAGTATGAAGGAGAAATCAAAAGCTTTTCAGACAAGCAAAAGCTGAGAGAATTCTGCACCACCAAACCAGCTCTCCAACAAATACTAAAGGATATTCTCTAGACAGGAAACACAAAAATGGTGTATAAACTCGAACCCAAAACAATAAAGTAAATGGCAACGGGATCATACTTATTAGTAATTACCTTAAACGTAAATGGGTTGAATGCCCCAACCAAAAGACAAAGACTGGCTGAATGG
>NW_011494961.1:233298-241056 GCF_000754665.1 Bison bison bison
AAGAACAGATATAACAATTATAAATATATATCCACCCAACATGGGAGCACCGCAGTATGTAAGACAAATCCTAACAAGTATGAAAGGAGAAATTAACAATAACACAATAATAGTGGGAGACTTTAATACCCCACTCACACTTATGGATAGATCAACTAAACAGAAAATTAACAAGGAAAAAAAAAAAAAAAAGTGTATCTATAAAGTTCACTAAAGCAAAGCACAGTAAAATGAGGTATGGCAATAAAAGGCGTTAAATTTATCAAATAAAAAAAATAATAAATAAAGTGCTGAAAAAATAAATAAATAAATAAAAAAGAATTTCTCCATGGAGATCCACTGCTGTTGAAGTCCCAAGGCTGCCCCGTTGTGGAGAGGGACCAATGGGCCCATTCATTCCAGAACACGCCTCAACTCCACTGTGCTCTTGTTGAGAGGCGGATGGGGATGGCCTCTGACCTTCTGTGTTTCCAATTTAACTTTGTGTTTCTCATATGGTAGCTCTCAGATGGAGCTACCTCTGGGAATAGTAAAATTTCTGGTCATCCAGAATTGAATTCTGATGGTCAGGATCTTCTTTTCTTACAGCCTATGAACTAAAAATGGATTTCACATATTTTAAACACGTGTGGAAAAAAGAGGCAAAGAAGAATTATGTGACTGAGACCACATGTGGCTCATAAAGTCTGAAATATTTATCATCTGGCCTTTATAGGAAATTTTCCTGACTTCTGGTTTAAAGACTTGTTCTGTCCTTCCATGAACCAAGTCCTAAATATATTTATCCACCTGCCAAAAAAAAAAGAAAATCATAAGCCACTAGGCTCTGCCTTTTAGCAACTTCTAAAATGTATAATTCAAAAATATTCTCTGGGAACCATCAAAAATGACACTTGAAAACAGAGATAATAACCTATGTATTGGATCTTCATTTTGCTAAAACTCAAGAATGGTGAGCTACTGTAGCAGCAATTACAGCAGCTGCAGAATTACACAGTAAAATCCTCCTTCCTTCCCAGACAGCTGCAAAGTTTGAATATTAATTATCATATTACATCTGGACAAAATAAAGGATGCAATAATACAATGAAATTGAAGACAGATACTCATGGGAAGTTTTATAGAGAAACTGAAATAGATACTCAGGGGTTTTGCCAATATTACATTATTATGAGATTTATTCTCTTGTAAGTGTCATGGAGAGCCAACCTTCTGCATATTCCTCAGTAGAACATTATCATATGAAAACAGATTTAAGATTATGAACCAAAATATGAAACATTTAGGCTAAGCTGTGTGGAAGAAAAGGAAAGCACTAGTAATGAGAAGCACTAGTGCCTCTCATTAGTACAATTTTAATCTTGTTTCTTTCACTGCAGCTTGGAATGAGGCTCTTACAAATCGTGCTCTAAAAAAAAAAAAAAAAATATGGAAAATTTTATGTGATATTTTACTGTATTATATTTCTCCAAATAAAGTTGTTGAGTATTTAGATATAAAAGACTCATATACCTTTTAGCTAAAGAATACCTGTTAAGACTTACAAAAACATTCAAACTCCCTACACTGACCTAAATGTTCTGCTAGGGGTGGGCCTACCTCTTTCCCCCATTTCTAAATTTCAGCCCCTGCCTTCATTTTGTTTCTGCACAATATGCTTATTGACTGTTTTCCTCAACTTGGATATTCTGCTTGGAATTCTTTGTTCTCATACCTACATGCAGTTAACTTCATTTTGTCAGTCAAGTACTAGCTCTTAGGTCACTCCTTTGAAGAAAACACTTTTGATTAGACCAACTAACTAATCTCAGTAACTGTCACTTTCCTGTCCTCTGGCACTTCTCACTATCTGAAATCATGACAATTTATCTATTTACATGTCCATGTCTTCCATTCCCAAATTTAAGTATCATGATGGAGATATACACTACTCTAACATAAGTGCCTAACATGTAACACTACAAAATACATGGTAGGTGCTTAATAAAAAGCACACATATGCAAATCATAAATTAGATTTTTTACCATGTGTTTGGAATGGAATACTTTAGCATTCTGTTTAGGTAAAATAAACAAACCTATGTGTTAGTCGCTCAGTTGTGTCTGACTCTTTGCAACCCCATGGACTATAACCCACAAGGGCCCCTTGTCCATGGAATTCTCCAGGCCAGAATACTGGAGTAGTTTGCCTTTCCATTCTCCAGGGGATCCCCCACCCAGGGATCGAACCCAGGTCTCCTGCATTGCAGGCACATTATTTACCAGCTGAGCTACAAGGGAAGCCCTTGAACAAATCTGTGCATTCCTTTATATCCGAGAAACTCTTCATTTTTACTTTTCATAGAAACTCCTTTTCACCATTAATCTAACATTTGGAAATCTCAGAAACATTGTTACTGAAAAAGTTAAGGAAGACTAGATGAATTGGGTCAAGTAGGTAGAAACTCTAAGATGGTAATTTTGTTCAAGTGACAGTTAAAAGTAATGTGATCTGAAAGGCACAATGAAGACAGAGCAGATAATGGTCTTTGCATCAGGTTAGGGAGGTAGGATAAGAGGCTTATTGAAGGTATAATTTAGATGCAATCCATCATCACATCAGGAGTGGTAGTTGAGGGATTAAGGACTTACACCACAGCCTCCTAGGACAGCACACAGGTCCTGAAAGTACTGAGGACCCAAAGAAGCAGACTGAGATTCAGTTCTGAGCCTGATTTTCAATTAAGAATATGGAGAGCTAACCAGGTATCCAAGGTAAGGGCCACAGTATTGTTAGGTAGTTTCAATAGGAAAAAGGAGTCCAAAATGGTGGTAGGATGGAGTGAGAACCTCAGGTGAAACAAACAGCCCTCCTGGCTAGCCCAATTTACACAGGGAAGGCTGAGAGAGAGAAGACAAAACATACAAAAAGAGGAACCAAGATGGATCGAGGCCTCTCTTTGGGTTCGGCCCACTCTCACGCCTCAAGGGTGCACTATCCTTTGCTTACAGAATAAAACTCTGAGCTATAACAGAGCTGTAACACTGGTACACTGTTTCAAATCTTTGCTGCAGCGAGACAGAACTGAGGAGATTACATACTCCCCCAACAGTACAGACTGCTGTAGCTCCTTCAGTGTTCAAGTACCTGGACCCTATATACTATCAACTCAGGAGGTAAGATGAGGCCAACTTTATTCAAGGCATAAAGTTTTCTTTACTTTTTCATTACAGGCAAAATTTTCATTGGAATAACTAATAATAAAGAAAATGTTCTAATATCCAAAAAATAATATCTTATTTAGCAATGAATCAAGTGAAATAAAATCATTTTAAAATTTATGGAACTTTTAACAACATCAGTATATACTGAAAAGCTACATAATATCTGGCAGCATTTTTAATGTAAATGTCTAGTAAACACTCAAAAAAAATGAGTATAATCATATATAATGATATTTAAATGGTTACCAAAGACCAACAGAAAGTTAAAAACGGTTCTACTAGAGATAGATGCCATATATGGCCATCATTATTTAATATTGCCTATGTTTCTGGAAAATTTATGTAAACACACAAAATAATGAGGTAATGAACAAATCCAATAGATTTTTTTTTATAAGTTGGCATAGTTTGTAAAATTTGGCAAAGTGACTAGATGTAAAAACAATCTATAAAATCAGATTTTGCTTACTTGAGTGAATAGTACATAGAAATAAAAATGAGAATTTCAGACTAAAAATCATACTTAGAAACATGTGAGTGAAAAGTATCAAGACCTGTGAAATGATTCTGTATAGTATAAAATAATATTGAAATATGTAAAATAAGACCTGAAAAAGTATATATACATATATATACTATATTTCTGTATTCTGTGTGCATTTCTTTCAAGATATTATATAAATTTAATTGGACTACTAGGAATTTTTACTAGGCTCTCTTCTGTTGGGTTTGTTTTGTTCTTAAAGACATCTAGACCTAAATAATAGTATCCTTGGAATATGTCTGTGCATTGGTGTCCAAAACAGAAAGTGACCTTTGAGAAACAGGGAGGAAAATACTGAAAATAGCAATATAAGTATTTGAGGTAAACCTTGCCTCACATTATTTTAGCTGATGCAAGTTAATCACCTTGGTTTTTAATTAGGACCAGAAATATTTAAGAACAATATTTCTTAATAATATTAAGATATAAGAAGAAGAAAAAATATTTTGCTTAAACAGATATCTGCATTTAACTGTATGTATAACTGATTACTACTACTACTAAGTTGCTTCAGTTGTGTCCGACTCTGTGCAACCCCACAGACGGCAGGCCACCAGGCTCTGCCATCCCTGGGATTCTCCAGGCAAGAACACTGGAGTGGGTTGCCATTTCCTTCTCCAAGGCATGAAAGGTGAAAAGGTTAAAGTGAAGTCGCTTTGTCGTGTCCGACTCTTCGCGATCCCATGGACTGCAGCCTACCAGGCTCCTCTGTCCATGGGATTTTCCAGGCAAGAGTACTGATATCCACTTTCAATTACCAGGAAATGAAATGCATTTGTCTTTATGGTAATATCCAAATTGAGATGAATCAAGGCACTATATTCCTTCTGGATTTTTTTTATTTGTTATGTAAATGAAAATGCCTTCTCCTGGGAGCTGTATTTGAGGTGAACTGATTATTCAGATTATCCCTCAATAATAGTGTAACCACACGAGTCCAAAATTCTGATGATATAGTTTAATTTTCTGATTTTGTCTTCCTCAGATCCCACTTGCAACAAAGAGGAACACTGCTCTTTTGAAAAAATGTACATGCATAACATCATCTCTTCCTATTTCATTGTCTCGTCTTTAATATAATTTTTTCCCCACAGTAAAACAGTGACATGCTATCTCTGAAGGATGAACTTTAGGTAATTAAACATAAAACTCCAAAATGCTTAATAAAAAGTAAAGTATAATTCTGTACTACATTCAATTATAGCTTCCAGATATTGAAAGTGAAGATGCCATATATTTTTAAAATAAGTCAATTGCAAACAATATGCATATTGTGTTTGTTTATTATATTTGGATTATAATTTAAGTTAATCACTAATGTGTCAAGTAAGATCCAGGACATTTGTTTGGTACAGTCATGCTTTTCTTCTATCAATTATCCTTATATATATGTATATATTTCTATACTTTTTTATATTACTAGAAACAAATATTCTATCATTTTATGTATTATTTTTCATATCACCAACTTTTGGGAAAAGATTCTACACCAACATTGAATCACTTGACTATGTACTACATTCCTTTCAACTTGAAAAACTAAAAAACATTACTATCTGTACTTGTAGTTATAAAGCAACCATATAGGTAATTTACCATTCCTTACTGTGTTTAGTACTAAAAAGGTGTGAATTCTGTGTGTCAGTTGCTCAGTCGTGTTTGACTCTGCAACCCCATGGACTGAAGCCCACCAGGCTCCTCTGTCCATGGGATTTCAGGCAAAAATACCAGAGTGAGTTGCCATTTCCTTCTCCAGGGGATCTTCCAGACTTAGGGATCAAACCCACATCTCTGGCATTGCAGATAGATTCTTTACTATTTGAGCCACCAGGGAAGCCCTTTGTATGTGTGAATTTCATATACAAAGAACACTTAAATGGGTTTAGTTTATATATTATTAATGGTTTATAGATTAAAGGTGGTACACAACTCAAGGGTATAAAAGGAAAAATATATCTTTACCATTACTTGAGTACTCTCAGATTTTTGAGTATCCAGTTCTAGTGGAGGGGAAAAGAAGTTCTTGGAGTTCTTCAGCCTCTAATAGTGCATGCTATTAATACATTTGATATATGGCTTTTAAAGCAGTTATACCTTGCTAGGAATTCAGTCTGCACATGAATAATGATGTACAGGGAGTCTTATTTATCAAAGAAATATTCAATATAGATTTCTCTTATCACAACTATTTCATATAAAATTCTCATATTACAAATTAAAAAGGTAGAATCATTAAGTCATTGTCATACTCAATTCATTAAGGCAGGTTTAGCTTTCCTATGTATGTATATGTATTTTTTAGGTTTAATCTGCATAGGATAAATATACTGATTTATTTGTAAAATATACAATTCTAATAGAATAGTATTTCAAATTATGTTAAGTAACTTCTTGATTTAAAAATGCATATATACCACACAGTAATATGTGGAATTATTCCATCTAAAAAGTGAGAAATTCAATTTTAAAATAAACAAAGTAATCTGACCCAGGGTAAAGAATACACTTTTGAAGGAACCGTTAGTCTTATTTAAAGGAAATTATCTTAGGAAACAGCCAAAATAAACATTCAGTATTATATATGTATATTATTAAGTATTTCAATGGAAAAAGACAAAGGTAAATTACTGGCTTCCATGTGCAAAGAAATAGAAGAAAACAATAGAACAGGAAAGACTAGAGATCTCTTCAAGAAAATTAGAGATACCAAGGCAACATCTCATGCAAAGATGGGCTCAATAAACAATAGAAATGGTATGGACCTAACAGAAGCAGATGATGTTAAGAAGTGGCAAGAATACACAGAAGAATTATACAAAAAAGATGTTCATGACCGAGATAATCACGATGGTGTGATCACTCACCGAGAACCAGACATCCTGGAATGCTAAGTCAAGTGGGCCTTAGGAAGCATCACTATGAACAAAGCTAGTGGAGATGATGGAATTCCAGTTGAGCTATTTCAAATCCTAAAAGATGATGCTGTGAAAGTGCTGCACTCAATGTGCCAGCAAATTTGGAAAACTCAGCAGTGGCCACAGCACTGGAAAAGGTCAGTTTTCATTCCAATTCCAACGAAAGGCAATGCCAATGAATGCTCAAACTACCACACAATTGCACTCATCTCACACGCTAGTAAAGTAATGCTCAAAATTCTCCAAGCCAGGCTTCAACAGTACTTGAGTTGTGAACTTGCAGATGTTCAAGCTGGATTTAGAAAAGGGAGAGGAACCAGAGATCAAATTGCCAACATCCATAGGATCATAAAAAAAGCAAGAGAATTACAAAAAAAATCTGTTTCTGCTTTATTGACTATTCCAAAGCCTTTGACTGTATGGATCAAAGAAAACTGAAAGATTCTTCAAGATATGGGAATACCAGACCACATGACCTGCCTCCTGAGAAATCTGCATATCAGGAAGGAACAGTTAGAACTGGACATGAAACAAGAGACTGGTTCCAAACAGGGAAAGGAGTACGTCAAGGCTGTATATTGTCACCCTGCTTATTTAACTTCTGTGCAGAGTACATCATGAGAAACACTGGGCTAGGTGAAGCACAATCTGGAATCAAGATTGCTGGGAGAAATGTCAATAACCTCAGATATGCAGATGACACCACCCTTATGGCAGAAAGCAAAGAGGAACTAAAGAGCATCATGATGAAAGTGAAAGAGGGGAGTGAAAAAGTTGGTTTAAAACTCAACATTCAGAAAAATAAGATCATGACATCTGGTCCCATCATTCAATGGCAAATAGATGGGGAAACAATGGAACAGTGAGAGACTTTATTTTCTTGGGCTCCAAAATCACTGTACATGGTGACTGCAGCCATGAAATTAAAAGATGTTTGCTCTTGAAAAAAAAGTTATGACCAACCTAGACAGCATATTAAAAAGCAGAGACAGTACTTTGCACAAAAAGCCTGCATAGTCAAAGCTATGGTTTTTCCAGTAGTCATGTATGGATGTAAGAGTAGGACTATAAAGAAAGCTGAAAAAAAAAAAAAAA
>NW_011494961.1:241156-241480 GCF_000754665.1 Bison bison bison
AGTGAAAGTGGAGAGTGAAAAAGTTGGCTTAAAGCTCAACATTCAGAAAATGAAGATCATGGCATCTGGTCCCATCACTTCATGGAAAATAGGTGGGGAAACAGTGACAGCTTTATTTTCTTGGGCTCCAAAATCACTGTACATGGTGACTGCAGCCATGAAATTAAAATATGTTTGCTCTTGAAAAAAAAAGTTATGACCAACCTAGACAGCACATTAAAAAGCAGAGACAGTACTTTGCACAAAAAGCCTGCATAGTCAAAGCTATGGTTTTTCCAGTAGTCAGGTATGGATGTAAGAGTAGGACTATAAAGAAAGCTGAAA
>NW_011494961.1:241654-244154 GCF_000754665.1 Bison bison bison
GGAAAAGATTGAAGACAGGAAGAGAAGGGGACAACAGAGGATGAGATGGTTGGATGGTATCACTGACACAATGGACATGAGTTTGAGTAAGCTGCTGGAGTTGGTAATAGACGTGGTGTGCTGCAGTCCATGCGGTTGCAAAGAGTTGGACATGACTGAGCAACTGAACTGAACCAAATGGAAACTTCAACAATATGTGAACCAAGAACTTCCAAATGCACAAGTTGAATTTAGAAAATGCAGGGGAATCAGAGATCAAATTGCCAAGATCTGTTGGATCACAAAGAAGGGTAATTCCAGAAAAACAACTACTTCTGCTTCATTGACTACATGTAAAGCTTTGACTGTGTGGATCACAGGAAACTGTGGAAAATTGTTCAAGAGATGGGAACACCAGACCACCTTTCCTGCCTCTTGAGTAACCTGTATGTAGGTTAAGAAGCAACAGTTACAGAACAACAGACTGGTTCAAAATTGAGAAACTAGTAGGTAAATGCTGTATATTGTCTCCAAGCTTATTTAACTTATATGCAGAGTACATCATCGAAATGTCAGGCTGGATGAAGGACAAGCTGGAATCAAGATTGCAGGAAGAATTATCAACAACCTCAGATATGCTGATGATACCAGTTTAATGGCAGAAAGTGAACAGGGACTAAAGAGTCTCTTGATGAAGGTGAAAGAACAGAGTGAAAAAGTTGGCAAATAGATGGGGAAACAATGGAAACTGTGACAAACTTTATACTCTTGGGCTCCAAAATCACTGTGGATAGGGACTGCAGCCATGAAATTAAAAGACACTTGCTCCTTAGGAAAAAAGCTATGATGAAGCAACACAGCATATTAAAAAGCAGAGACATCACTTTGCCAACAAAGGTCCATTTAGTCAAAGCTATGGTTTTTCCAGTAGTCATGTACAGATGGGAGAGCTGGACCACAAAGAAGGCTGAGCACCAAAGAATTGATGCTTCAAACTATCATGTTGGAGAAGACTGATGCTGAAGCTGAAGCTCCCATACTTTGGCCACCTGACAGGAAGAGCAGACTCATTAGATAAAACCCTGATGCTGCGAAAGATTATGGGCAGGAGGAGAATAGTGTGACAGAGGATGAGATGGTTGAATGGCATCACCGATTCAATGGACATGAGTTTGAGTGAACTCTAAGAGATAGTCAAAGACAGGGAAGCCTGGCATGCAGCAGTCCATGGGGTTTCAAAGTATCAGACCTGACTGAGCAACTGAACAACATCAGTTTCAAAAAAGAAATAATGGTCTTTAAAATTCTCCTTCAGTGTCATAGATATCTAGAATTTCCTAAAATATATCTGTTAAGTGGCCTTATAAATTACACAAGTCATTTCAGGTTTTACCAGATCTTGAGGTAGTTTTAAGTCATGAACTTAAAATAACTAAAAGGATATTAGTAGTGAAGCTAGAGATTGTTAAAAAGTGGTATTTTCTCACAATTCAAGTTAGACATTAAATCTATAAGCAAAGTTTTCTAAAGTAATGTTATATCCCAATTTGTAGCCTAGGAAATCCCATGGTCAGAGGAGCATGGTGGGCTACAGTCCATGGGGTTGCAGAGTCAGACACAACTAAGTGACTAAGACACACACACACACACACACACATACACACACACACACACACACATCTAATGGGATAACAGAAAGTTTCCACTTTTGGTACAAGTCGATAAAGGAGACAGAGAAGAGAGAAGTTAGGGTGAGAATCTGTTTTCCAAAATTTGCAGAGATTTCAGAGTATGCAAAGAAATAACCTGGGAATAAAAGAGGCGGTTTGGGCTGAGAGCAAAGTAATGACGGACCACTGTGATGATAGTGTGATAAATAATAAACAACCAGAGAGGACCATGTTTTAGGGAGTCCTGCCCAGGTGACTGCATGGAGGGGTGGGCTGGGCTGGCCCCAGAGAGGAGGACATGAGCCTTTCAGGTTCTATTGCTAGTCTGAGATTAACAATCAGGTAAGACAGAGCCCCTTGCTTACATTTCATGGAGGGAAAAAATGGACAAAGAAAACAAGAGTCGAAGAACGTCCTCAGGGATCACCTTCCCGCGTGGAGACTAGGAGTGGGGAACACTTATTTCTATTAGAAAGCAGTTAGAAAAAAGATAAGAAAGGGAAGAAACTGTTGACACTTTTCATTGAAGAATCAAATAAAAACCTGTTAAGGAAACTTTAAATTTCAAAGAAAAAAGGAACCTATTCTTAAGCTATCCCTTCTCATTTTACATTCTTACCTATTATAATTAAAATTATTTTTTGTTGTCTCTTTCAGCCAAAGCTCATAAAAATATGTGCACTGCAAGTGAAATATTTAGTTTTAATTATTTTATCTTATTTGTTCTTTATCATCCCAAACTAATTATCATCACTATGTTCATTTTGCACTTTTATCCATTTATTAATCCTATGAATATTCAGTGCCCCTTTGTGCTGCATAGTCTGTATTTGCAAACTGTTGTGGATAAA
>NW_011494961.1:245311-245749 GCF_000754665.1 Bison bison bison
CCCAGCCCCCCCCCTCTGACTGCACAGCATGCAGGAACTTAGTTCTCTGACCAAGGATCCAACCCATGCCTCCTACAATGGAATTTCAGAGTCTTAACCACTGACCATTAGGGAAATCCCTCTTTCATATTTTTAAGAGACACTTTGGCTGACTTTGCTCTAAGTTGGGTGTATAATGAACATATTACAAAGAAGAAAGGATATAAAACCTATTATACACTAAAAATGCAATGGTAGAATACAAAATTACTTTCTAAGCTGCAGCATTTTCTTCTGTTATATTCATTTGTTAAATTGAAGAAGGTAGGGAAAACCACCAGACCATTCATGGTCTATACATGACCATGTATAGTCTATACCTGTATGGTTTATACATAACCATATATATTTATACATACGTATATATATATATATATATATATATATATATATACACAC
>NW_011494961.1:245849-272558 GCF_000754665.1 Bison bison bison
ATATATACACACACACACACACACACACACACCCCATGGACTATACAGTTCATGGAATTCTCCATGCCAGAACACTGGTGTGAGTAGTATTTGCCTTCTTCTGGGGATCTTTTCAACCCAGAGATTGAACCCAGGTCTCCCATACTGCAGGCAGATTCTTTACCAGCTGAGCCACAAGGGAAGCCCTCTACAATTCACATATGACCTAAATCAAATCCCTTATGATTATACAATGCAAGTGACAAATAGATTCAAGGGATTAGATCTTATAGAGTACCTGAAGAACTATGGATGGAGGTTCGTGATCTTGTACAGGAGGCAGGGATCAAGACCATCCCCGAGAAACAGAAATGTGAAAAGGCAAAATGGTTGTCTGAGGAGGCCTTACAAATAGCTGAGAAAGAAGAGAAGTGAAAGGCAAAGGAGAAAAGGAAAGATATATCCATTTGAATGGAGAGTTTCAAATAGCAAGAAAATATAAGGAAGCCTATCATAGTGATCAGTGCAAAGAAACAGAGGAAAAAAACAGAATGGGATGGACTAGAAAATTAGAGATACCAATGGAATATCTCATGCAAAGATGGGCACAATAAAGGACAGAAATAGTATGGACCTAACAGAAGCAGAAGATATTAAGAAGAGGTGGCATGAATACACAGAAGAACTGTACATAAAAGATCTTCACAACCCAGATAATCACGATGGTGTGATCAGTCACATAGAGCCAGACATCCTAGAATGCGAAGAATTGATGCTTTGAAATGTGGTGTTGGAGGAGAAGCTTGAGAGTCCCTTGGACTGTAAAGAGATCAAACCAGCTGATCCTAAAGGAAATTAGTCCTAAATATTCATTGGAAGGACTGATGCTGAAGCTGAAACTCCAATACTTTGGCCACCTTATTTGAAGAACTGACTCATTGGGAAAGACCCTGATGCTGGGAAAGATTGAAGGGAGGAGGAGAAGGGGATGACAGAGGAGGAGATTGTTGGGTGGCGTCACCAACAAAATGGATATGAGTTTGAGCAAGCTTTGGGAGCTCAACATTCAGAAAACTAAGATCATGGCATCTGGTCCCAATACTTCATGGGAAATAGATGGGGAAACAGTGGAAACAGTGTCAGACTTTATTTTCTTGGGCTCCAAAATCACTGCAGATGGTGACTGAAGCCATGAAATTAAAAGACACTTGCTCCTTGGAAGAAAAGCTATGATCAACCTAGACAGCATATTAAAAAGCAGAGACATCACTTTGCCAACCAATGTCCAGCTAGTCAAAGCTATGATTTTTTCAGTTGTCATGTATGGATGTGAGAGTTGGATTATAAATAAAGCTGAGCACTGAAGAATTGATGCTTTTGAACCGTGGTGTTGGAGAAGACTCTTGAGAGTCCCTTGGACTGCAAGGAGATCTAACCAGTCCATCCTAAAGGAAATAAGTCCTGAGTATTCATTGGAAGTACTGATGTTACAGCTGAAGCTCCAATACTTTGGCCACCTGATGTGAAGAACTGACTCATTGGAAAAGACCCTGATGCTGGAAAAGGTTGAAGGCAGGAGGAGAATGTGACGACAGAGGATGAGATGGTTGGATGGCATCACCAACTCGATGGATATGACTGTGAGCAAGCTCCAGAAGTTGGTGATGGACAGGGAAGCCTGGCATGCTGCAGTCCAAGAGGTCACACAGAGTTGGGCATGACTGAGCGACTGATCATTGTTCAAAAATTATTTTCAAAGCATTTTGATCATGGGTATATAATTTTCTATATAATTATACACACAAGAAAATAGAGTCAGGCATCACTCAAACCTATGCAAATGTGTAATAAGCAGCACAAAAATGACTAAAATGACTATCTAAATACATATACAAATTTAGTAAAATTCGTAATTATGTAATCAAACTCTGCATTCAGCTGCACACCAGAGTTGAACTTTCTTTTGTCCCCCATACATAAAATTTCTGAAAGACAAAAGAAATGTCTCTACTAACTCAAGATACAGGTTTCACAATATAAATTTGTGGCCCTCAAATATTCTACTCTTTTAGTAGGTTTGATCATAATCTTTTAATTTCCTTTGCTCATAATATTCAAGCCTGGTCTTCTTCCACATAGTTCACTGGGGTGGCCCACTTCATACCCTGAGTAAGATCAATATTTACTTCTGATGCTTCTCCAGTATAGACTTCATATAAAATATTTCCACTGCCCTCTTTGAATCTCAATGAGGGTCCAATTAAGGCAGCATCAAGGCTGAACTTATATCTTGAGGAAAAAAGTTAAGCCCTCTTGTATGACTTAGCAAGACGTAGGTCCCACTCAGCAATGAAATAGTCCCTCCATGGTGACACTGCATGGAGAGATGCTTGTCTACCTCTGAGGACCTTTATCATTGTTCCACTGGGCAATGTAGCTCTTTTTACATTTTTAATTGGAAGATAATTGCTTTACAATGTTAATGCTGGTTTCTGCTGCACAACAATGTGAATCAGCTGTATATATACATACGTCCCCTCCTTCTTGAACCTCCCTCTCACTCCACCCGCATCCCACTCCTCTAAATTGTCACAGAGCACTGAGTTGAGCTCCCTGTGCTATACAGCAACTTCTGTCTATTTTACATATGGTAATGTATATGTTTCAATGCTTCTTGACAGCCCAATTATCAAAGGTGTCAGGCTTACAATGCCTAAGAAAAGGGACAAAATTTTGTGATTTCCCCCACCATGGAATACAGAACAGCCTGTTTTAGTTTCTTCAGATAATACCAAGTTACAATATTTGGGGGAGAAAATTCTCGCTACTTTGAAATGGCAGTTTTTGGCTAAGCCACAATTTTATCAGCTATTTCTTGAGAGAGCATAGCCTATTTGGTATACCTATTTGATTCCACAAAAAATCAAGCTGGTTTGAAATACCATGAGTAGGCATTTTAAAAATTGTTTCTTCTATTAAGACTATTTTTGGACCAGCTTTTGCTCAAAGGGAAATTGAGAGGGAGGTCCACAGATTTCCCATATAGACCCTGACCCCCACATACAGAGGCTGTTATCAGCATCCCAGAGTACAGTGATGTCTGTCTGTCTCTGTCTTTGGACTAGTTTTTAGTTAGGTTACTTGTTTTCTTATTGCTAAGACTTCCTTATGTATTTTGGATAATACATATCAAGTCCTGACTTTCTGCCTTCCAGGTATGTTAACTTTGGATAGAAAGTGTTGAAATATCTGACTAGGATAGTGGATTAATTGATTTCTCCCTGAAGCTCTATTAGTTTTTCCTTCACATACACTGTTGTCAGGTGTACCCATGTTAAGGATTGTGATGTCTTGTTGGAAAATTGGTCTGCTTATCATTATGTAGCTGACAGCTTTCCTCATTGGAAGTTGGGACTGTCTGAAATTAATATAGCTACCTACTTCTCTGTTGTAAAATTACACTTAGCATGGTGTATCTCAAACCCATTTAATTATAGTCTGTGTGGGTGTCTGTGGGTAGCTGGTCTCTATGGCTCTGGATGGGTGTGGTTGTCTCAGGCGGTACCTCTGGGGGTTTGTTGGGGATGTGTCTGAGTGTCTCTGGGGGTGTGTCATTTCTGTATCTGTACATGTCTTTGTGTGTATCTCTATTTCTCTGCCTGGGTTATTCTGGTGTCTCTCGGTTTGTACATTTCTGAGTCTCTGGGGGTATGTGCATCTCAGCATCCCTGAAAGTATGTTCCTATGTGTGTCTGTGTGTGTGTATGTATAAAATGAGTTTCTTGTAAACAGCATGTACTTGGGACTCATTCTGACAATCCCTGTCTCTTAATTGGTACATTTAGACCATTGATGTTCAAAGTCTTTATTGGTACAGCTAGAATATTATTTAACATGTCCATTACTCTTTTCTGTTTTTGTTCATATTTTTTTCACTATTTTTACCTTTAGTGATTATAAAGGAATATTATATATGATCCCATTTTCTCCTTAAGTATACTGGATATACATACCCAGTTCAGTCACTCAGTCATGTCCGAATCTTTGTGACCCCATGGACTGTGGCACACCAGGCTTCCCTGTCCATCACCAACTCTTGGAGCTTGCTCAAACTCATGTCCATCAAGTTGGTGATGCCATCCAACCGTCTCATCTTCTGTCATCCCCTTCTCCTCCTGCCTTCAATCTTTTCCAGCATCAGGGTCTTTTCCAATGAGTCAGTTCTTTGAATCAGGTGGTCAAAGTATTGGAGCTTCAGTATCAGTCCTTCCAATGAATATTCAGGACTGACTGCCTTCAGGATTGACTGATTTGACCTCTTTGCTGTCCAAGGGACTCTTACGAGTCTTCTCCAACACCACAGTTCAAAAGCATCAATACATACACACACACACGTGCACACACACACACACACATATATATATATATATATATATATATGTGCACGTGTGCCTATACGTGTTTGTTTATATAATGTATGTATAGAGATATTATTTACTTTTCAAATAGTTACCCTTGAATCTGGAAATACACATTTATAGCTAATCCTAGTCTACCTTCAAATAACACTATACTACCTCAGGACTTCCCTGGTGGCTCAGACGGTAAAAGGTCTGTCTACAATGTGAGAGACCTGGGTTCGATCCCTGGGTTGGAAAGATTCCCTGGACAAGGAAATGGCAACCCACTCCAGTACTCTTGCCTTGAAAATCCCATGGATGTAGGAGCTTGGTGCAGGCTACTATCCATGGGGTCGCAAAGAGTCCGGCACGACTGAGCGACTTCATTTTTAACTTTCACTACAGGAGTAAAGAAGAGTACCTTAAAATAACACCACCAAAAAAACACCCTAATTCCTTCCTGCCATCCCTTTTGGTACTGCTTCATTCAGTTCACTTATATTCATACCCAAGCACATACATACACACATAAGTTGTATAAAAGCACATAATCATGTACATTGCTATTATTTTGAGCTTATCTGCTTGATCAACAAGAAAGATAAATGTATATTACTTTCATTACCTCTTCTTTGATGCTACTTTCTTATAATAGAGTTCCAAGTTTCTGACATGTATTATTCCTCTTATCTTTAAAGAGCTCCTTTACACATTTCTTTAAAGAGCTACTTTAAACATTTAAACACTTAAACAAGGCCAATCTACTGACAACAAATTACCTAAATTTTTGTTTGTCTGGAAGGGTCTTCTTCCCCTCATTTTTGAAAGATAATTTCCAGGGTACACAATTTCAGGCTGTTGGGTCTTTCTCTGACCATTTAAAATAGTTCATTCCACTCTCTTGCTTGCATGGTTTCCAAAGAGAAGTCATATTGTAACTCTTATCTTTGTTTCTATAAAAAGTACCCTTCCCCAACCAAACCCTGGCTTTTTAGCACCCAGTATTTTGTCTTTGTTTTTTATTTTCAATGGTTAAAAACTGATATGCCTAAGTGTAAATTTATTGCCATTTATATTGTTTGGTTTTCTCTGATCCCCCTGAAACTGTAGTTAAGTTGTTGCTATCGTTGTTGTTTAGTCACTAAGTCCAGTCCAACTATATAGTGACCCTATGAAATATAGTGCGTCTGTTTCCTCTGTCCACAGAATTTTACAGGCAACAATATGGAGTGGGTTGCCATTTCCTTCTCCAGGGGATCTCTCCGACCCAGAGGTTGAACCAGAGTCTCCTGCATTGACAGGCTGATTCTTTACCACTGAGCCATTTGAGAAGCCTGCTTTTCAGTAGAGGAGGTCTCTACTGATGTATCTTCAAATTCAGAGATTCTTTCATTAGTTACATCCAGTGTATTATTAAAACTGAAGCATTTCCTTTTACTGTTACAGTGTTTTGCTTCTAATAATTCAAAAAAAAATTTTTTTAGGATTTCCATGTCTGTTTACAATCCCCTTTTGTTCTTGCCTGCTATCTACTTTATCCATTAGAGCCCTTCTCTCATAGAGCTAATTAATCATAGTACTTTAAATGCTCAATATTATAATTTCAACATCTTTGCCATGTCTGGTTCTAGTGCTCTGTTTCTTCAGATTATTTTGGGGGGGGGTAAGTGTTTTATTTTTTTCTTTGCCTTTCATTATGCCTTATAATTATTTCTTGATATCCATACATGATCTACCAGGTAAAAGGAACTGCTACAAACAGACCTTTAGTAACAGAGTGCTGAGGAGTTGGGAGAGGGGAAGCATATTATAGTTCTTTGATTAGATCTCAGTCTGTTGGTGAGCCTATGTCTCTGGTCTGAAAGCTCCACAAATGTTAATTTTTTTCCTTCTCCTATAGGTGGGACATTCTGGGTAGGGCAGGCTGGAGTTAGAAATATCCCTTCCCTCAATTCAATTAGAGTCTGATAAAACTCAAAATGTTAGGCTCTGGTTAGTTTATCCTGAGGCCAGGCCTCCTTAAGGAGAATGGTGTATTCTGATGTACTTCAAACAGGTTGCCCTTTCTCGCCCTTGCTGGAAGCATGAGAGGTTATTTTCTGTTGTTTTCCTGAGAGCATGGTAGAGCTCATGGAGGTAACCTGTGCCAGTGTAGGAACTCCTGAACTATAACTGACATGCTGCTGGTGGCTCAGTGTAGGCAAACCAATGTAAAACCCCAAGGGCACCTAGTCACGAGGGCCAAAACAAGTTTCTGCGGTTCATCTCAAAGAGTGGCACCATGTTCTCACAGTAAATGTCAGACTAGAATCACCTCACACTTCCAGCAGGGAAATGGGGAAAGGAACCCTTCTGAAACCCAAGAGAACAACACTCTGTTCTCTTCAACATGTCTACATTCAGGAAAATCAGAATACAAAGAAGAAAGCCAATGTATTTAAGCTATGTTTGAATTCTACTCATGTCACATGCTAGTAAAGTAATGCTCAAAATTCTCCAAGCCAGGCTTCAGCAATACATGAACAGTGAACTTCCAGATGTTCAAGCTGGTTTTAGAAAAGGCAGAGGAACCAGAGATCAAATTGCCAACATCTGCTGGATCATCGAAAAAGCAAGAGAGTTCCAAAAAAACATCTATTTCTGCTTCATTGACTATGCCAAAGCCTTTGACTGTGTAGATCACATTAAAATGTGGAAAATTCTGAAAGAGATAGGAACACCAAACCACCTGACCTGCCTCTTGAGAAACCTATATGCAGGTCAGGAAGTAACAGTTAGAACTGGGCATGGAACAACAGACTGGTTCCAAATAGGAAAAGGAGTTCGTCAAGGCTGTATATTGTCACCCAGCTTATTTAACTTATATGCAGAGTACATCGTGAGTAATGCCGGGCTGGAGGAAGCACAAGCTGGAATCAATATTGTCAGGAGAAATATCAATAACCTCAGATATGCAGATGACACCACCCTTATGGCAGAAAGTGAAGAAGAACTAAAGAGCCTCTTGATGAAAGTGAAAGAGGAGAGTCAAAAAGTTGGCTTAAAGCTCAACATTCAGAAAACTGAGATCATGGCATCCAGTCCCATCACTTCATGGCAAATAGATAGGGAAACTGTGGAAACAGTGGCTGAATTTATTTTGGTCGGGGAAGGACTCCAAAATCACTGCAGATGGTGACTGCAGCCATGAAATTAAAAGACGCTTACTCCTTGGAAAGAAAGTTATGACCAGCCTAGACAGCATATTGAAAAGCAAAGACATTACTTTGTCAACAAAGGTCTATCTAGTCAAGGCTATGTTTTTTCCAGTGGTCATGTATGGATGTGAAAGTTGGACTATAAAGAAAGCTTAATGGCAAAGAATTGATGCTTTTGAACTGTGGTGTTGGAGAAGACTCTTGAGAGTCCCTTGGACTGCAAGGAGATCCAACCAGTCCATCCTAAAGGAAATCAGTCCTGGGTGTTCATTGGAAGGACTGATGCTGAAGCTGAACTCCAATACTATGGCCACCTGATGCAAAGAGATGACTCATTGGAAAAGACCCTGATGCTGGGAAAGGTTGAGGGCAGGAGGAGAAGGGGACAACAGAGGATGAGATGGCTGGATGGCAACACTGACTCAATGGACATGAGTTTGAGTGAACTCCCGGAGTTGGTGATCGACAGGGAGGCCTGGCCTGCTGCGGTTCATGGAGTCGCAAAGAGTCAGACATGACTGAGCAACTTGAACTGTATTGTGATATTTTTTTCTTAGTATATGGCCAGTTGATTTTAATTATAATGTTATACAGTGGTTTCTGAAGCTGTTGCTTTTTAAAACCCAAATCGGATAGGATATATGTGCCAGTGTCCCTGGGACAGCAAATGATACACTAACTCTGTTCATTTATTTTGAGTTAACAGGCACATGGTCTTGATAATTGAACAAGTACCTTTAATCTCATATACCAAATTGAGTAATGGCTTATAGAGCCTTGTAGTGTCACAGAGATTACACAATTCCAGGTGAAAACAGTGAAGGACTGTGTTTGATTAGGTCAAACTTCAATGTTCTCAACAATTGGCTAAATTTATATACAAAATTTATAAAAATTTGATCCTAAATATTCAGATGAAATAGAGGTGGTAGGTTTATAATGGGCTTCCTTGATGACTCAGCAGTAAAGAATCTGCCTGCAATGTAGGAGATACAAGTTCAGTCCCTGAGTTGGGAAGATCCCTTGGGGAAGGAAATGGCAACCCGCTCCAGTATTCTTGTCTGGAAATCCCATGGATGGAGGTTGAAAAGAGTTGGATATGACTGAGCATGAATGTACAGTGAGTTCATAAAAATTAAGAAAGTGAGTTAAAAGGAGGAGAAAAAGAATAGGGAATCTACTTCTGAAATTCAAGACAATTTCATACAAATAAGATGTAGAGAAATATGAATGTTAATATAAGTACAGGAAAAGTGAGCCATTTAATTACAAGAGAATTTTAATAAATCTAAATATTTAATGATAATAGGAATTAGGTTTAAAGTTTCACATTTTTTCCCTCAGAGTAAATGAATTTTACATTTTCATGTTCTGTATAAATGTTCATTAACAAGTAACAAAATTAAAAGTTAACTTAAATGGCTGTTTGTGCTTCCCTGGTTGATTGAAAGGACCTCACTGCCCAAAGAAATGTAATTATCTATCCATCTGAATAACTTAATTAGAGCATAGAATTCTGGGTTACTCAAATCAAGTATAATAATGTCTAAAAGATGGTGTGCTCTGGTATCAAGTAGCTGAAATAATGGTAACACATCAGTGACCAAAATAATCACAGAAGAATAAAATCAGCTGAACAGAGGTTCACACAACAAGGAGGAAGGCTCTCTCTTCTAAACATATTTAGTCTTACATAGGAAACAATGTCTGGAAACAAAGCTTTACCTGAAAGTTTTAAAAGTCGGTATATCTTCTACCTTTTAATATGGTTTGGTGAAATAAGGAGTCCAGTAGGCATGAAACAGGAAATAGTCTCCAGTGACTTTTTTCTTATTTTATGTCAACAATGGATGTGTCTTTACATGAATTTGTGAGAAAACTAGCTGTGTGTAAGTTCATCTATTCAGATATTTTAAGTGAAAAAGTACTTATAATTACCATGTTAGGTAGTTAGAATAGGAAAAGGGAGTCCAGAATGGTGGTGGATAAAAGAAAAGGAAGGGAAAAGCCCATGAAAATAGACAAAGGAAGGTCCAAGGACCAGAGTGAGGACCTCGGGTAGAACAAACAGCACTCCTGGCTAGCCCAATTTACATAGGGCAGGCCCAGGGGGAGG
Organism: Bison bison bison; assembly: GCF_000754665.1. NCBI lineage: Eukaryota > Metazoa > Chordata > Mammalia > Artiodactyla > Bovidae > Bison > Bison bison. The sequence goes on from NW_011494961.1 coordinate 255,542, forward strand.
AGAAAAAACATATAAAAAGAGGAGTCAAAATTGGGCTGGGGCCTCTCTTCTCTTCAGGTCTTTTGGGTCAGCATGCTCTCATGCCCTCAAGGATGTATTTTCCTTTACTTTCTAAATAACACTGAGCTGTAACATTGGTCCGTTCAAGGACTGTAACACTCATCCATCTGAGAGCTATAACATTGGTCCGTCCAAGGGCTGCAATGCTGGTCAGTCACTTCAAATTTTTGTTGAAACGAGACAAAACCGAGGAAACTGCAAACTCCCCCGACATCTCTGGTGCCGTGACTTGGATTTAACCTGGCTGAAACAACCTCAGCTTGCACCCCCGCAAGGAGGAGGTCAAGCACAGCAGGAGCCCAACTCAGTGAAAGCTCTCACAGTGGAAGCAGAATGAGAAGAAAAGCCAGTGCAGGGGAAGTGACAAGAAGCCCAGTGTACTGAAAAACACAATTCAGTGAGAGACACAGCCATAGGTAAGAGGTGGATTTGTTAGGATTCACAGAGAAGCACTGTCCACAAGATTTGGCCATCACAGAGGGCAAGTGCTTTGGCTGTGGAATGTGGTCTGGCTAGTTTTTTTCCAGCTAGGTAAACTCATATGTTAATGAGTGGGAGGATCACCCCAAACATTGGGGAACCACACACTCCTCCTTCTTCTGACAGTACCTTGGAACTGTCCTGCCACCTCTGGGTGTGTCATTTAGCTTGCAGATTAGGGATCAAGGTTTAGTTGAACTTGACTTGTCATCTTGGACCCATTTGATTTTAATCAGTTTATGTTATGCCCTTGGGCTATGTCATTCTTTCAAAAGTTGTGCCCTGCCCCCTTTCCTCCTGTTTCATGCTCTTTCCTGACCCCCATATGGACCCACAATCTTGCCTCTACAATCTTCTGCAGGGACAACCAGAAAATAACTGGCCCTTAGGAGGGAAATACTGTATAATATCCAATCCCTCTAGATATTAAGGCCTTCATCTTCCACGTTTCCTACAACATGTGCAACAACAGTATATCTCAGTGGACCCACTAGGGCAGGTGACAGGCACACAATGCCTGCTAGAAGTCCATCTGTTGGCATACCTTCAAACGCAGTTGGGCCTCCAGGAATAATGTTTGCCACTTTGGGAGTTAGCCCTGCAGGCCGTTTGGGCCCAAACCCTTACCACACTTCTCCTAAAGTTACAAACATACACTAGGATCAAATCTCCACTCCACTTTTATGGAAAATCTGTTGCCTCTTATCAATTTGTTCTTAAGCCACTTACTAACTCCTACAACCAGGACCCTGCCCCCTTGCAGGGAACATTGCTCCACCCCAATTATTATTAAAATACTCTTAATGCCCCTAACAGGACCAGACAACCTACTCCTTTGTCATTACTTCTGATATTACCTAAAGTGGGTCTAGGACAATGAAATATCTACCATTGGAGACAACCTAACCAGCTCTTATAGAGGACTAGAGGAGGAAATCATTGACGTAAAATCCCTTAGAGCAGTAAGAGGATAAGGCTTATGGCTGCTTCACCAGGTTCCCAGTCTCAGGGCATGGGCTTGGATTGCTTTACATCATGATATCTATTCCCATCTGCGGTGAACTGCCAATGAGTTAAAATTACAACCCCTTAATCCTACCCAGCTCTGGTCACACTGGAGACCTTGGGGATACCCAACTCCAGTCCAGGGGTCCCAGAAGGTCGACATGCCTTGACCTGCCTGGGGATTCAATCTCCAGGAGGCTGTCACACCTCAGCCTGCCTGGGGATCTACATCCTGACCCAGGGACACCTGGCTTTCAAGCTGCAACAGTACTGGGTAAGATAAGCTTCAGAAAGACTCATCCCTAAGGAAGTCCACCCATGGAAATTGAAGAGGCCTATTAGTTTTTTTCTTTTTTCTTTTCCTCCCTGTCATCACTATCTTTCAGATGGGAAATAACCAATCCACTTCCCGACAGAAACCCTTGAGATGCATCCTTGATAACGGGAAGCTCTTTGATCCTCTAACTCTAAAGAAACACTGCTTAAAATTATTTTGTGCCACTGATTTGCCATGGTATCCTCTTGGAGCAAGGAATACTGGCCTGAGGATAGGAGTTTAAAATTATGATACCATCCTGCAGCTAGAATTATTCTGCAAAAGACAAGGGAAATGGACAGAGATCCCCTATGTCCAAATTTTCTTCCAACTAAGAGATATGAAGGAACTCTGTCTTAAATATGGGATTGTTGTATGCCCTAAAAGTGAGAGTACTAGGCAAATGATGTTAGGTACAGACAACAAGAGAAGGAACCTCCCTGTGAAAGCTCACCTCCCACAGCTCCTGAGTTGCCTGATGCTCCCTTCTTTGTATTCAAACGTGCCCCCATATCTGGGAGCACCTCCTCCACAAAAGTCCCTTCGTCGAAACTAGAGGAAAATTCAGACCAACCTGGGTCCATAAGCCCTTCTCCCTCTTAGAACTAAGACAGATCAAACAAGACCTGTGAAGCTATACAGATGGCTCAGGCAAATATATTGATGCATTCGAACACATTACCTTGACCTTTGACTTGATGTGGAAGGACATCATGGTCATATTTAGTCAAACTTTACCTGACCCTGAGCCTTTAAGGAAACCTGAAAGTATGCTACAGGGCTTCACGTGTCAAATGATAAATGGGGAAACTGCAGTCCCCTGCTCAGATCCTAATTGGAATTATAATGACCCTGAGCACATCTAGGAAAGGGATCATTTTCTGATCTGTGTGAAGGCAGGACTGAAAGCAGCCCAGAAAAAAGTAATCAGCTATGCCCAGGTCTCAGCAATAACTCAGGAGCCCAACGAGAACACCATTGCCTTTCTAGAAAGGCTAAAAGAGGCCCTCTAAAAGTTTACCACTTTGGACTTAGACTCTTACGAGGGACAGGTGATTTTGAAAGACAAATTCCTGTCCCAATACTCATTAGACATCAGAATAAAGTTACAACGGCTACAGCAGCAGGACGCCGCTGCCTCTTTAGATGAGATGGTCCAGACAGCCACCTTTTATAACAGAAAACAGGAGAAGGAGGCCAAGGCCCAGGAGAGGGAGGAAAGGAAAGAGATAAGGCATTCCAGATGCTGGCCCCCCTCCAGGGAAGCCCTATGGCAAACCTCAAGTCCTTGAAGGATTAGGCAGGAGGCAAATGCCTTATCTCTAGACAGGAGGGGCATTGGGCCAGAGTGTCCAAACCTTGACAAGTCTCCTCAAATGGCTTGCTACAAATGCCATCAATTGGGACACTGGGTGGCACTCTGCCTTTGGGACCCAAAGCCATGCCTTTCCTCACTATGGTTCAACAGGACTGAAGCTGCCCACTCCAGCCAGCCCACCTGTCACAGATAACCATCACGGAGCTGGAGCCAAGGGTGCAACTGGATGTGGCAGTTAAGTCCAAAAATTTCTTGGTTGACACAGGGGCTACCTACTTTGTCCTGACCTCCTACTCAAGAGCCGTCTAATCCCAAACCTGTACCGTTTTGAGTGCTACAGGAAAAACAATTACTTAAAGATTCACCCGAGCACTGCTTTGTTGCTGGGATGGACAAATATCTTCTCACCAGTTTCTGGTGGTCCCTGAGTGTCCTATTCCCTTATTGGGACAAGCTATATTTACTAAACTGGGGACTACCCTTGTGATGGGAAGCTTTTCAGCCCCTAGAGCCCTATAGCTTCTTGTTACTACTGAATAATCCAATACACCCTCTCCAATAGAGAGAGACTAAAAGCTATGGGAGGACAAAATTAACCCCTAGGTGTGGGAGCAGAGGACTCCTGTACGAGTCCACCATGTTGAACCAGTCATCACTGTCCTCAGAGATCCCACTCAGTTTCCTAACCAGAAACAATATCCCCTCAAAAGAGAAGCTCAGGAAGGACTACAGCCTCTAATAAATAAATTCCTTGCCGTGTGGGCTATTGGTCCCCACCAATTAGTCATGTAACACTCCAAACCTCCCTGTAAAGTAAAAGAACGGAACCTGGTGAATGGTTCACGATCTCTGGATCATAAATGAAGCTGTAGTCCCCCTCCATCCCACAGTACCCAATCCCTATGTAATCTTGGGAGAAATCCTGCCCACTGCCAAGTGGTTTACAGTTTTTGATCTCAAAGATACATTCTTTTGCATACCACTGGCTAAAGAATCCCAATACCTTTTCACCTTCAAGTGGGAGGCTCCAGCAGAAAGACACCAACTGATGACTTGGACAATATTACCTCAGGGGTTCAGAGATAGCCCTGACCAGATTGGGCTTAGCCAGGATCTCCTAGGTCTGGACCTGGGAGCTAATGGGAAAATATTGCAATACATAGATGACCTACTAATCTGTTCTCCAGATGAGAAAAATACCCAACATTATGCAATTCAGGTTTTCAAATTTTTGGCAGAGAGGGGATATAAAGTCTCCCGTGCTAAGGCACAGATGGTCAAGACAAAGGTCACCTACCTGGGGGTTCAGATTACACACAGGTCCAGGAGGCTGTCCTCTGATTAGGTACAGGAATCCTCCAGTTGCCCTCCCCCACGACTCAAAAACAATTGCGAACTTTCCTGGGGCTAACTGAGATTGTAGAATCTGGATACCCAACTATATCTAATTGCCAAGCCTTTATATGAAAGCTTGAAGGGACGGGATGATTCAATCCCATTGATGTGGGGAATTCCTCAAAAGAAAGCAGTTCAGTTGAGTTCAGTCGCTCAATCATGTCCGACTCTTTGCGACCCCATGAACTGCAGCACACCAGGCCTCCCTGTCCATCACCAACTCTCGGAGTTCACTCAAACTCATGTCCATCGAGTCGGTGATGCCATCCAGCCATCTCATCCTCTGTTTTCCCCTTCTCCTCCTGCCCCCAATCCCTCCCAGCATCAGAGTCTTTTCCAATGAGTCAACTCTTCTCATGAGGTGGCCAAAGTACTGGAGTTTCAGCTTTAGCATCATTCCTTCCAACACCCAGGACTGATCTCCCTTAGAATGGACTGGTTGGATCTCCTTGCAGTCCAAGGGACTCTCAAGAAAGTAGAGGCTACACTAAAACAAGCCTTCACTAAATCACCTGCCTTGAAGTTGCTAGACCCAGAAAAAGCATTCCAACTTAATGTCCATGAAAAAGAAGGAATAGCCTTGAGAGTGTTAACACAAAGGCTGGGACCTGAGCCCCAGCATGTAGCTTACTTATCCAAGAGGCTCAATCCAACCGCCCGAGGTTGGACTCCCTGCCTTCAAAATCTTGCAGCTATTGCAGTCCTGATAGAAGATGCTTTAAAACTCTCTTTTGGGGGCAAACTATTTTTACCTGGCACCAAGTGAAACAACTCCTAAATGGGAGAGACCATTGATGGATGTCTGATCAAAGAATCCTCAGATATTAAGTAGTGATGATGGAAAACCACTACAACATCCTCTTGTGAGGTTCTTATCCCAGCCACTCTCCTGCTTACCCCCAAGGGCTCTCTCCCCTTTCACTCTTGCCTAGAAAACTTGGACCACTGGATAAAACCCTGAGAAGGACTGTCAGAAGATCCTCTGACCAATCCTGAAGGAATCTGGCACACTGATGGAAGCAGCTTTGTCTTGGATGGAAAAAGAAGAGCCGGATATGTAGTACTCTTCAATTTTTAGACCGTAGTGGCTAAACCTTTGTCACCAGGTACTTCAGCACAATTAGCTGAGCTCAAAGCCCTGACTCGAGCTTTAGAGCTGGGAAAAGGAAAAAGAGTAGCCATTTACCCTGACTCCGAGTATGCCTTTCTGGTGCTACAGGCACATGCTGCTATTTGGAAAGAGGCCACTTGACCACCCTAGGATGCCCAATCAAATATGGTGATCAAATTCTTAGACTCTTGGATGCAGTCCATCTCCCGCTGAGGTTTCAGTCTATGACTGTAAAGGACACCAAAAAGGGAGCACGGAAGTGGCATGAGGGAACCAAGAGGCTGCGGCTGCTGCTGCTAAGTTGCTTCAGTTGTGTCTGACTCTGTGCGACCCATGGACAGCAGCCCACCAGGCTCCTCCATCCCTGGGATTCTCCAGGCAAGACTACTGGAGTGGGTTTCCATTTCCTTCTCCAATGCATGTATGCATACTAAGTCAGTTCAGTTATGTCTGACTCTGTGCGACCCCATAGACGGCAGCCCACCAGGCTCCCCTGTCCATAGGATTCTTTAGGCAAGAACAGTGGAGTGGGTTGCCATTTCCTTCTCCACCAAGAGGCTGATCAGGCAGCTAAGAGAGCAGCATTACAGAACAATGACCTAATAGGGGTTGCCACCTAAGTTCCACAGACTAATATGCCGGAAACTCCTTCATATACTGAAGGTGAGACTCTTAAAGCTAAGTGTGAGGGCTTCTGCGAAGATCATATGGGGTGGTTCCCAAAGGAGAGACTCTTTTTTCTGCCTGGAAAGCTTCAATGGAAGTTGGTTAACTCCTTACATGTCACCACTTATTTAGGGGAAAAGGCCCTCCAAGGATTACTAGAAAGGTCCTTCAGAGGAAAAGGCCTCCAAACAACTATAAGGCAAGTGGTCTTCTCTTGTTCAACTTGCCAATTCAACAACCCCCAAGGACCTCAAAGACCCCAGCTGGCTCGGCCCATCCAACAACATGGGACCTACCCAGGAAAAGACTGGCAGATGGACTTCACCCAGATGCCAGTTTCTCAAGGGTATAAATACCTATTAGTCATGAAAGTTACATTCACAGGATGGATTGAAGGCTTTCCCACCAACACTGAGAAGGCTGAGGAGGTACTTAAAAAAAAAAAAAAAAAAAAAAAAACCTGGTCCATGAAATCATTCCGAGATTTGGTGTGTCCAGGTCATTACAAAGTGACAATGGAACATCATTTACTTCTAAGGTCACCTAAGGGGTCTCTAAAGCATTGGGCATTACTTATTATCTCCATTGTGCCTGGAGGACTCAGTCTTTAGGAAAAGGAGAAAGAGCCAACCAATTCTTAAAATCAGTGATAAAAAATATGACCCAAGAGAGACCTTTCTGGGATGGAAGGAGGCTTTACCAATAGCTCTCCTTCACACCCATATTGCCCCTAAGGAACAGGTTTGTCTTAGTCCTTACAAGATGCTGTATGGGAGACCTTTTGTTTATATCAATGATCTCTCTGTCTTATACCATGGCCACTGGGCAATTCCAATAGGATATATGCTTGTGGGGTGTCAACCAGGACCCAAAAGATTCTAAGGAGTCATCACTATATGCTCCAGGGACTCAAGTCCTAATTAACGTCTGGAAAGAAGGGTCCCGAAAGGCTCAACTCCACCCACATGGAAGGGCCCCTACACTGTAATAAGGTACCAGGACATGACTCCTGGATTCACTACTGAGGAGTCAAGTCATGGCAGAAAAGAGAAGAAGACACTCAATTCACCTATGAGCTCCTGGGAGATCTTAGATACCTATTCAGAACTAAAAATGAGTGTCATTCTAATTAACACCCCCAAAATTAAGTTTCTTGGAATAAGATTTCTTAGGACAACTCTAAAGTGTCAACACAGCTTGGCAGGGGTTCTACTCCAAAAAAGACAGGAGATAGATCTCCTGATCCCTGAACAAGAAGGGACTGAGCCATCTTGAATGAGATGTGTTGCTTCTGGGTAAATACCTCCAGCTAAGTTAAAGAAAGTGTCACAGTCCTCGAGGAAAACATTCAGACCCTACAGGATCTCAAAGGACAAACTGGAGAGTTCTCAGGATGGCTACAATCTCTCTTTAGGGGATTCTCCTGGTGAGGGGAAAGGAGATCAGCCCTGGGATTTCTTTGGAAGGAAAGATGCTAAAGCTGAAACTCCAGTACTTCTGGCTACCTCATGCGAAGAGTTGACTCATTGGAAAAGACTGTGATGCTGGGAGGGATTGGGGGCAGGAGAAGGGGACGACAGAGGATGAGATGGCTGGATGGCATCACTGACTCGATGGACGTGAGTCTGAGTGAACTCCAGGAGTTGGTGATGGACAGGGAGGCCTGGCGTGCTGCGATTCATGGGGTCACAAAGAGTCGGACATGACTGAGCGACTGCTCTGATCTGATCTGATCTGATCTGAAAAGTGCTATATTTTTAAGAAAATGTATCTGTTGCTGCAATTTCTTTTAAGCTAATGCTGAACATCATTTTCAACTATTCATTTCACATGCTTTCAACTGTTCCTTATATTAGAATGACTGATTTCTATAGTCTCTTTTAATTTCCCAAGCCAAAAATGGACTAAACAACTAAACATCAACAGTAGTCTTAAATTAAACAAACATAAAAGTGAAAAATCATGACCCCTAATGAAGTTCATGATGACCTATCCCCTTCTGATTTTTTTTTTTTTTTTGAGAATGAAAAAAAAGAATCAATGCCTAGTAACCTACAGTAAAAATCTGCATGTTCTACTCCATTAAATTCCTTTCAATATTGTTGCACCCAGGCCATTTAATCAAAACAGAAAGAACCTCCACCCAAAACTTGGTTTCAATGTGGCGACAGATGATGACATGCATAAACCAAGAAGGTAGGAAAAGAGCTATGACTTACAAAATTGAGATCTCCAGGATGAGCAGTGCGGTCTCAGGCACATCCAAAACGGTGTGTGAGTACAAAGACAGCAGTCTGGGTTGAGGCTTTTATTGTGGCTAGGGGTGGACCTGGGTGAGGATTCCCCGAGGAACTGAGGCGGTTGGGTGGTTTGAATCTCCTACACGTGCTAAAGGGGCAACACCTGGGCTTCTTTCTCATTGTGCCCAGGTGAGAAGCATAGGAAGCAGATGTGAGTCTTAAAAGTTATTTGCAACCAAATATCATAACAGAGTTTCACTCTTTATCACAAACCTCATCCAAACAATCACTGACATGTTCTTCCAATATACTACACAAATCCTTCTTCAAGTTGTTCTTTCCTCTCTTCCTACTGTATTTTAGTTTTACCTTATCCTTTTTGTCTGATATGTGCAATGGATTTCTGACTCATCAGATTACTGTAGTTTTGCATTCAAATTCTATCCTTCACACAGTTTCTAGAACACAGCATGAATTGTACTTTTCCCCCCAAAGCATTACCTCCTCCAAAACCCTGTCCTTAAATAAAACTAAAGGACATCTTCACTGCTGCACATGCAATCTGATCGATCTATTTACTTTTCTGCTATCCATCTATCCATCCATTCATCATCTACCATTCATCAATATACCACCCTGTTATGTGACTAAGATGAAGGAATGTAGAGAAAAAAAAAAGTTTGTCCTTTCTCCTCCTCAAGAGCCCCAGACACTTTCTGCTCCTTTTTGGACTCCATGGACTTCTAATCAACCTACCTAAGAACTAACTCTCTCAGTACAATCTGAGATTTAGAGTTAGATCAAATAATTAGAATTATTTCAATTAAGAATGAGATCAAAGCTCAAATAATTTAAACCATCGTTTCAGTCTTTATGTAATTTAAAAGGTGTATTTCCAGCTAATGATGAGCAAGTGATAAAGTGAGTGACCCTAGGTCAATTCCTCCCGAGTGTGCTTAATGGCTTTTCCCACTGTACCCCTTAGGAAAGGGCTTCCCATCAAGATCACAAAGGCACTGTCCACTTTGAATACAGCTGCATGTACACAAAACTCATTAATGACCAAAATACCATATTCTAACATTTTGGCAAATAAAAGCATATGAATAAAATTTTTTAAAGTTTTCAACATAACATTTTGAAATAGGAATATTGGACAGAATAATTATGTATACCTGTTTAATAATTATGTATACTGGTTTTTTCCCTACACATGATGAATCTGAACCTTTAATTTGGCTGTATATACAATAACAGATTTCAAAAATAACTAAATAGAAACTTGAAGATAACTATTATTAATTACTTTCTATTATGTTGAAAGGGAGAAACTAAAATAATGCATGGTATATGAATTTTTTTTTCATTCTGTATAGTCGATTGGTAGAATTTAGTGTATTCTTAACTTATTTATCAAAGGAATTCATATCACTAGTATTTGGGAGATATTCAATACTTGAGAGTAAAAAATACATCTTTAGCAAAAATATCATTTTGCTTTCCAGTTTGATCCTAGATATTCTCTAAAACTGAAAGAGCTGTACACAATAAAAACTAGGAATTGAGTATCTGTTTTCATTTGGGAGTAATCAGCATATAATCTAAAAGAGATAAGACTATCCAGGGATTTGATTTAGAAGTAACATAACTGTAGGTCACTTTTATTTATATTTTAATAATAAACAATGATTCAATATGCAACACAAACAATTAAAAATATTAAACATCTTCAAGTATTTGTCTTTCTATATTTGCATGGAACAATTTTACACGATGAGAAACATAATGTAATTTAAATACAGCACAATGCTCTCCATATGTGTACCCACAGAGTGTTTCATAAATTTGGAAAGTCAAATTAAATCAAGTTTATAGCTGTACAAATGTGTTTTTGTGTAGCCTCTCTTTCCCTGCTTAAGCTAATGTTCAGAGTTCTAAAATAATGTGACAAAAATAAATAGCATAATTGGCTATCCAAAAAAATCTGATTGCCCATAAAATTAATTTATAAAAAACTAAGTAATTTTAAGACATGCTGATTTCATAGTTAAGCTGATTAGACAAGTAACATGCTTTAATGTTACCTTTTAATAGTTTCTTAAAGGTATTTTTTTAAAATGGTGTCAATTTGTAACTGTGAATCCATATACAGTAAAATGTTAATGATAACAACTATATGCTTTGATACTGCCTTCATTTTTCATAATTCAGACAGAAGTATAATATCTGACATACTTGTTTTATATGAGACAGAGAAATAAAAAAAATTTTGAAACTTTGAGGTGATAGATACCTACCTTTAAATCCTTGGTGATCATCATTGCTTTCTTCTTCCCTTCAATCATCAATATCCACAGCAATTTATCTTTTTCCTGAGAGTAAGAAGATGGTATGTATGAAGATGTACTTTTTCCATCAAAAGGCCAAGTTGCTGCTGAAAAAGTTTATTAAATACAGGCTTTGTGACTTATCCCTCCAGGCTAATGGTGACTGTGGAAATGCTGGTAACATACAGGCCCACTGTGGGTCACTGTTACAGACCTTCAGCCATACTGTGTTTGGATACAGTCTAATAGTCAACATGTAGTTTAATAATTTAGGGTTAGAGCTTTTGAGTTTTTTCTTTTCCTAGTAAGATTCAGCTTCTACATTTGTATTTCATTCAAACCCAGGCAGATTGTTCATGTTCTAGCAAGAACTATTTATTCTTTACCATTAGCTAGTTCAGTTCAGTGGCTCAATCGTGTTAAACTCTTTGTGACCCCATGGACTGCAGGACACCAGGCCTCCCTGAACATAATGAACACCCAGAGTTTACTCAAACTCATGATCATAGAGTCAGTGAAGGCATCCAGACATCTCATCTTTTGTCTTCCTCTTCTCCTCCTGCCTTCAATCTTTCCCAGCATCAGGGTCTTTTCAAATGATTCAGTTCTTCACATCAGGTGGCCAAAGTATGGAGTTTAAGCTTCAATATAGTCACTCCAATGAGTATTCAGGACTGATTTGCTTTAGAATGGACTGGCTGGATCTCCTTGTAGTCCAAGGGACTCTCAAGAGTCTTCTTCAACACCATAGTTCAAAAGCATCAATTCTTCAGTGCTCAGCTTTCTACATAATCCACTGTTCACATTCATACATGACTACCAGAAAAACTATAGCTCTGACTACTAACCTTTGTTGGCAAAGTAATGTCTCTACTTTTTAATATGCTGTCTAGGTTGGTCATAATTTTTCTTCCAAGGAGCAAGCATCTTTTAATTTCATGGCTGCAGTCACCATCTGCAGTGACTTTGGAGCCCCAAAATATAAAGTCTATCACTTTATAGACTTATAGAATTTATCATTTTTACATTGTTTCCCCATCTATGTGCCATAAAGTGATTCCATCAGATGCCATGATCTAAGTTTTCTGAATGTTGAGTTTTAAGCCAACTTTTTCACTCTCCTCTTTCACTTTCATCAAGAGGCTCCTTAGTTGTTCTTCACTTTCTGCCATAAAGATGGTGTCATTTGCATATCTGAGGTTATTGGTATCTCTCCTGGCAGTCTTGATTTCAGCTTCTGCTTCATCTAGGCCAGCATTTCTCATGATGTACTCTGTATATAAATTAAATAAGCAGGGAGACAATATACAGTCTTGAGGTACTCCTTTCCCTATTTAGAATCAGTCTGTTTTTCCACGTCTAGTTCTAACTGTTGCTTCCTGACCTGAATACGATTTCTCAAGAGGCAGTTTAGGTGGTCTGGTACTTCCACCTCTTTAAGAATCTATCACACTTTCTTGTGATACTCACAGTCAAAGGCTTTGGCATAGTCAATAAAGCAGAAGTAGATGATCTGGAATTCTCTTGCTTTTTTCCATGATCCAAGGGATGTTGGCAATTTGACCTCTAGGCAATTTTCCTCTGCCTTGTCAAAATCCAGCTTTAACATCTGGAAGTTCACAGTTCACATACTGTTGAAGCCTGGCCTGGAGAATTTTGAGCATTACTTTGCTAGGGTGTGAGATGAATGCAATTGTGCAGTAGCTTAAGCATTCTTTGGCATAGCCTTTCTTTAGGATTGGAATGAAAATTGACATTTTCCAGTCCTGCGGCCACTGCAGAGTTTTCCAAATTTGCTGGTATATTGAGTGAAGCACTTTCTTAACATCATCTTTTAGGATTTGAAAGAGCTCAACTGGAATTCCATCACCTCCACTAGCTTTGTTCATAGTGATGCTTCCTAAGGCCCACTTCACTTTGCATTCCAGGATGTCTGGCTCTAGGTGACTGATCACACCACTGTGATTATTTGGGTCAAAAAGATCTTTTCTGTATAGCTCTTCTGTGGATTCTTACCACCTCTTCTTAATATCTTCTGCTTCTGTCAGGTCCATAACATTTCTGTCCTTTAATGAGCCCATTTTTGCATGAAATTTTCCCTTGGTATGTCTAATTTTCTTGAAAAGATCTCTAGTCTTTCCCATTCTATTGTTTTCCTCTGTTTTTTTTTTTTTTGCACTGATCACTGAGGAAGACTTTCTCATCTCTCCTTGCTATTCTTTGAAACTCTGCATTCAAATAGGTATATCTTTCCTTTTCTCCTTTGCTTTTTGCTTCTCTTCTTTTCACAGCTATTTGTAAGGCCTTGCCAGATAACCATTTTTCTTTTTTACATTTCTTTTTCTTGGGGATGATCTTGATCCTGGCCTCTTGTACAATGTCACAAACCTCCATCCATAGATTTTCAGGCACTCTGTCTATCGGATCTACTCCCTTGAAGCTATTTGCTACTTTCACTCTATAATTGTAAGGGATTTGATTTAGGTCATACCTGAATGGACTAGTGGTTTTCCCTACTTTCTTCAATTTAAGTCTGAATTTGGGAATAAGGAGTCCATTATCTGAGCCACAGTAAGCTCCTAGTCTTCTTTTTGCTGACTGTATAGAGCTTCTCAATCTTTGACTGCAAAGAATATAATCAATCTGATTTCAGTGTTGACCATCTGGTGATGTCCATGTGTAGAGTCTTGTGTTGGTGGAAGAGGGTGTTTGCCATGACCAGTGCGTTCTCTTTGCAAAACTCTATTAATCATTTCCCTGCTTCATTTTGTACTCCAAGGCCAAATTTACCTGTTACTCCAGGTATTTCTTGCCTTCTTACTTTTGCATTCCAGTCCCCTATAATGAAAAGGACATCTTTTTTGGGTGTTAGTTCTAAAAGGTCTTGTAGGTCTTCATAGAACCATTCAACTTCATTTTTTTCAGCATTACTGGTCGGGGCATAGACTTGATTTACTGTGATATTGAATGGTTTACCTTGGAAATAAATAGAGATCTTTCTATTGTTTTTGAGATTGCATCCAAGTGCTGCATTTTTGGATTCGTTTGTTGACTATGATGGCTACTCCATTTCTTCTAAGGAATTCTTGCTGACTGTAGTAGATATGATGGTCATCTGAGTTAAATTCACCCATTCCAGTCCATTTTATTTTGTTGATTTCTAAAATGTCAATGTTCACTCTTGCCATCTCCTGTTTGACCACTTCCAAGTTACCTTGATTCATGGACCTAATATTTCCAGTTCCTATGCAATATTGCTCTTTACAGCATTGGAGTAACTGGATGCTGTTTTTGCTTTGGCTCCATCTCTTCATTCTTTCTGGAGTTATTTCTCCACTGATTTCCAGTATCATATTGGGTACCTACTGACCTGGGGAGTTCATCTTTCAATGTCCTAACTTTTTGCCTTTTCATATTGTTAATAGGGTTCTCAAGGCAAGAATACTGAAGTGGTTTGCCATTCCCTTCTCCAGTGGACCACATTTTGTCAGAACTTTCCACCAACCCGTCTTTCTTGGGTCCTACATGGCATGGCGAAGACTGTGGTCCATGTGATCAGTTTGGTTAGTGTTCTGTGATTGTAGTTTTCAGTCTGTCTGCCTTCTGATGGAGAAGGATAAGAGGCTTATGGAAGCTTCCTGATGGGAGAGACTGACTGAGGGGGAAACTGGGTCTTGTTCTGATGGGTGGGGCCATGCTTAGTAAATCTTTAATCCAATTTTCTGTTGACAATTTTCTGTGTTCCCTCCCTGTTATTTACCTGGGACCAAACTATGGTGGAGGTAATGAAGATGGACCTTCAAAAGGTCCCATGCGGGCACTGCTACACTCAGTTCCCCCAACCCTGCAGCAGCCCACCACCAAACCTTTCCTCCACCAGAGACTCCTGGACACTCATGGGCAAGTCTGGGTCAGTGTCTTGTGGGGTCACTGCTCCTTTCTCCTGGGTCCTGGTGCACACAAGGTTTTGTTTGTGCCCTCCAAGAGTCTGTTTCCAGTCCTGTGTAAGTTCTGGTGGCTCTTTGGTGGGGTTAATGGTGACCTCCTCCAAGAGGGCTTATGCCATACCCAGGTCTGCTTTCACCCAGAGCCCCTGCCCCAGCAACAGTCCACTGCTGACCTTTACCTCCACATGAGACATTCAAACACTGTTCTGTCTCAGTCTCTGTGGTGTTCCTAGGTTCTGGTGCACACAAGGTTTGTTTGAGCCCTCTAAGCATCTCTGGCGGGTATGAGGTTAGATTTTAAATGCAATTTTGCTCCTCCTATCATCTTTTTGGGTCTTATCCTTTGCCCTTGGACGTTGGGTATCACCTCAAAGTCACTCCAGTGCCACGCAGCTGCTGCTCCAGTGCCTACAGTCTTTCTGGGGCTTCTCTACCCTTGGATGTGGGCTATCTAGTCACAGTCTCTCCAGTGCTGCACAGCCGCCACTACTTAAGTCCATTACAGCTTTCACAAATGCCTCAAGAAATCATATCCTCCGGGAAGTCTAGGTCTGAGATAAACACAGGTGTTAACTTCTGATAATATATGTTTATGGTTAGTGGTCTGCTTTGGCCTGAAGAAAAATGCTCTGTCACTGAATTTTATCCGTTTCTTCCACATCCACATGTGTTGATGTGCATCCCTGCAGGTCTAGCATTTCTAAAGAGCTGACACAGATTCCTCTGACCTTCATAATACAGGATGTTTTTTAGTTAAAATATATTTGACTTATCGTTTAGTTTCAGTGTCCAACATAGTGATTTCATATTCATATGTACTATACACTGTTCACCATAAGTCTAGAAATGTTGTCACTATACAGTGTTATTAAGTATTAACTATATTCTGTATGCAATACATTACATCCACCCTCACTTACTTATAACTAGTAGTTTGTACCTCTTAATCCCCTTGACCTAGTTTAACCAAACCCCACAAGCTCCCCTCTGCTGTCCATCTTTTTTCTTGTCTGATTGCTGTGACCAGGACTTTCAATACCATGTTGAATAATACAGACAATAGTGGATATACTTGTCTTCTGATCTTAGTGGAAAAAAATTTTAGCTTTTCAGCACCGTGATTATGTTAGCTGTGGGCTTATTATATACAGCCTTTATTATGTTGAGGTATGTTCCCTCTATACTCACTTTTGTTGAGAGTTTTATCATAAATGAATATTAAACTTTGCCAAATGCTTTTGCCACATCTATTGAAATGATCATGTGATTTTTGTGTATTTTTTAAAGTAGTGTATCATACAGTTTAATTAGTTGATATTGCACCATCCATGTATCCCTGGAATAAATCCCTCTTGATTATGATCATTTTAGTGTGTTGTTGAACTCAGTTTTCTAGTTTGGTTCAGAATTTTTGCATTTATCTTTATCACGGTTATTGGCTTGTAACTTTATTAATTCACAGTTTGCATCTGGTTTTGATATCAGAGTAATAATGATGGCTTCCTGGAATGGAGTGTGGAAATGTTTTTTCTTCTTCAATTTTTAGAACAGTTTAAAATTAATAGGTTTTAATTCTTCTTTAAATATTTGCTAGGATATCCCTGTGAAAATTCTGCCATGTCCTGGACTTGTGTTTGTTGGGAAATTTTTATTACTGATTCAATTTAATTACTAATGATCAGTCTTTTCCAATTTTCTCTTCCTGAATCCATGTTAGAAAATTATGCTTCCAGGAATTTATCACTTTTCTTTTAGGTTATATAATTTGTTTGCATATATTTTCTAGTAATCTTATATGATCTTTTGTATTTCTGTAGTGTCAGTTGTAAATTTTCCCTTTCATTTTGATTTTATTTAGTTGGGTTCTCTTTTTCTTGATTTTTTTGATTAAAGGTTTTTCCGTTTTGTGTATCTTTTCAAAGAAACAGCTCCTAGTTTAATCAATCTTTTCTATTGTTTTTTCAGTCTGTATGTAATTTACTTTCACTATGATCATGAGACTGTTTTAGTAGTACTTCATAATATTTATCACTTCAAATTTTTAAATTATATTTGGTTTGAATACAGAATGTCAAGGTCTAGGAAGGCAAACAGTCCACTATTGAGAATATCTGGTGATATCATTAAATTTCTTTCATTTGCCATTTAATTT
>NW_011494961.1:272658-278059 GCF_000754665.1 Bison bison bison
GCGTCATGCATCGAACCTGGACTGGCAACTCGTTTCCTACATGATATTTTACATGTTTCATTGCCATTCTCCCAAATCTTCCCACCCTCTCCCTCTCCCACAGAGTCCATAAGATTGTTCTATACATCAGTGTCTCTTTTGCTGTCTCTTTTTCTTGATGAGTATGATTAAAGGTTTTTCCGTTTTGTGTATCTTTTCAAAGAAATAGCTCCTAGTTTAATCAATCTTTTCTATTGTTTTTTCAGTCTGTATGTAATTTACTTTCACTATGATCATGAGACTGTTTTAGTAGTACTTCATAATATTTATCACTTCAAATTTTTAAATTATATTTGGTTTGAATACAGAATGTCAAGGTCTAGGAAGGCAAACAGTTCACTATTGAGAATATCTGGTGATATCATTAAATTTCTTTCATTTGCCATTTAATTTACCACTATATGAATAGAGATAAATGTCACATCATAGGTATTAACAGTCTAAAATTCTAGGAGAAATAGAGACTATACTGCAAACAAAATTTTTCACTGGAATTCATACCACAGTCATGCTGACAGCATTAGCATCAGTGAATGTACCACCCTAAAGGAACATTTTGACAATAGCGAACGGAAAACCAAGTGAGTGGAGGGATACACCATATTTTTGGTGGGAACTTTTCACATTTTAAAGATGTTAATACTGTTAATGCATTCCCTGACAACATACCAATAGTGCATGCTCTTTCTCTGATTAAAAAAAAAAATGGTAAAAATTTATACAAAAATAAAAAAAGGTCAAAAATGTCACTCTTGAAATAGCATAATGATGCATGATTTCTTCTATCAGTTATGCTGCTACTGCTAAGTCACTCCAGTTGTGTCCAACTCTGTGCAACCCCAGAGACGCCAGCCCACCAGGCACCGTCGTCACTGGGATTCTCCAGGCAAGAACACTGGAGTGGGTTGCCATTTCCTTCCCCATTGCATGAAAGTGAAAAGTGAAAGTGAAGTTGTTCAGTCATGTCCGACCCTTCATGACCCCATGGACTGCAGCCTACCAGGCTCCTCCGTCCATGGGATTTTCCAGGCAAGAGTACTGGAGTAGGGTACCATTGCCTTCTCCAAACAGTTATGAGAAGCCACTAAAAGAAAAACCCTCAAAAAACATATAGAAACCAAGAGAATGTGGTAAAGATGCCAATGTACCAGACTAGAATAGAACAGAAAGTCTCTAAACCGACCTCCATGCAGTTAGCTGATCACATTTCAGTGTAGTGAGGAGAAGATGGTCTTTGCAATTCTTTTGCTTGGGTCAGCTAAGTGTACATATGGATAAATTAAATATTAATTTAACACACAAACATTAATTCTTAATGAACTGTATATTAAACTAGAAAAGTAAATTACTTAAACTTAATAAATTATTTCTCTTAACTTGATGTAAGCAAAGATTTATTAATAGGACACAAAAGTGCTGCTAATTATAAGGGAAATATATTGATAAATTTGATGAGATTATAAGCTTGTTATTCAAAAAGAAACTATAAGACAATGAAAAGGTAAATCACACAGTGAGAGACAATATTGTAAATATGTATATATCAAAAATAGGATTGTATACAGGAGATATATATAAACAAAAAAAGAAAAAAATGAATAAGAATTGTGTAGGTGCTTCCTAATGAAGAATCACCAAATGACAGGTAAATATGTCAAGATATTTTTAAATTCACTAACATCATGGAAATACAAATTTAAACCTCTGCATCACTACAGCATATTAGAGTGGTTAAAATGAAAATACAGACAACACTACATTTTTATGAGGAAATGATGAAAGTGGAATTCTCATAGAGCTGATGGAAGGGTAAACTGATACACATCCTTTAGAAAACCATTTAGCAATAATTAACTCAGACCAAACATCTGCAATAGGACCATATGAAACAAGGAAAATGACTAGACCATTCAGGTATGACCTCAATCAAATCCCTTACGATTATACAGTAGAAGTGACAAATAGATTCAAGGGATTAGATCTGATAGACAGAGTGCCTGAAGAACTATGGACAGAGATTCATAACATTGTACAGGAGACAGTGACCAAAACCATCCTCAAGAAAAAGAAATTTAACAAGGCAAAATGGTTGTCTTATTAGGTTGTCTTACAAATAGCTGAGAAAAGAAGAGAAGTGCAGGCAAAGGAGAAAAGGAAAGATATATCTATCTGAATGCAGAGTTCCAAAGAATAGCAAGGAGAGATTAAAAAACAAAACACAAAAAGCCTTCTTAAGAGAACAATGCAAAGAAAGTGAAGAAAACAATAGAAGGGGAAAAAGCAGAGATCTCTTCAAGAAAATTAGAGATACCAGGGGAACATTTCATGCAAAGATGGACATAGAAAAGGACAGTAACAGCAAGGACCTAACAGAAGCAGAAGAGAGTAAGAAGAGGTGGCAAGAATACACAGAATAACTGTACAAAAAAGGTCTTAATGACCCAGATAACCACAATGGTGTGGTCACTCACCTAGAGTCAGACACAATGGAGTGCAAAGTCAAGTGGGCCTTAGCAGCATTATGATGAACAAAGCTAGTGGAGGTGATGGAATTCCAGCTGAGTTATTTCAAATCCTAAAAGATAACGCTGTTAATGTGCTACACTCAATATGCCAGCAAATTTGGAAAACTCAGCAGTGGCCACAGGACTGGAAAAGGTCAGTTTTCATTCCAATCCCAAAGAAAGGCAATGCCAAAGAATGCTCAAACTACCACACAATTGCACTCCTTTCATATGCTAGCAAAGTAATTCTCAAAATCTTTCAATTGCTTCATTGACTCCACTAAAGCCTTTGACTGTGTGGTTCACAACAAACTGTCGAAAATTTTTAAAGAGATGGGAATACCAGACCACCTTTCCTGCCTCCCGGGAAACCTGCATGCAGGTCAAGAAGCAATAGTTAGAACTGGATGTGGAACAATGGACTGGTTTCAAATTGGGAAAGGAGTACATCAAGGCTTTATATTGCCACCCTCCTTGTTTAACTTCTATGCAAGTGAAAGAGGAGAGTGAAAAAGCTGGCTTAAAACTCAACATTCAGAAATCTAAGATCATGCCATCTGGTCCCATCACTTCATGGCAAACAGATGGGGAAAAGGAAAGAGTGACAGATTTTATTTTCTTGAGCTCCAAAATCACTATGGACAGTGTCTGCAGCCATGAGATTAAAAAACACTTGCTCCTTGGAAGAAAAGCTATGACAAACCTAGACAGCATATTAAAAAGCAGAGACATCACCTTGCCAACAAAGTTTCTTATATTCAAAGCTATGGTTTTTCCAGTAGTCATGTATGGATGTGAAATTTGGACCATAAAAAAGGGTGAGCACTGAAGAACTGATGCTTTCAAACTTGTTTTGGAGAAAACTCTTGACAGTCCCTTGGACAGCAAGGAGGTCAAACCAGTCAATCCTAAAGGAAATCAACCCTGAATACTCATTCAGAGGATTGATGCTGAAGCTGCAATACTTTGGCCATCTGACACAAAGATCTGACTCATTGGAAAAGACCCTGATGCTGGGAAAGAATGAGGACGGGAGGAGAAGGGGATGACACAGGATAAGATGGCTGGATGGCATCATCAACTCGATGGACATGAGCTTGAACAAACTACGGGAGATACTGGAGGACAGGGAAGCCAGAGTGCTGCAGTCCATGGGGTTGCAAAGAGTTGGACATCATGAGCAACTGAACAACTACAACAAAATATCTGCAAACAAAACTGTATAGTATTTTCACTTCAAGGTGGAAATACATTCACATGTGCATCAATACACATGTTGAAGATATTCATAGTAGCACTAATCCTGAAAGACACTCATTTGTATTTCTAGTGTGTCTTAAAGCATAATCCTACTTTATGTAGAAGTAAAATCATGTGTCCACTGACAATTATTTAGATAAGTATAACTGAAGTATATTCATACAACTTAGTACACAGCAACTGAGTGAAATCTATCCAACACAACAAAGTGGATAGGTATCAAATACACAGCATTACAAGCGGGAAGCTGGTCATAAAGGGATAAAGATTATGTAATTCCTTTTTATCAAAAATTAAACAATGAGGAAAATTATTAGGAATTAGGATAGTACTTATACCAGAGGGAACAATGGCTGGAAGGAGAAACACAAGAGACCTTCAAGGGTGTGCTAATGTTCTCTTAATCTGTGGTGCTGATTTTATGGGTTTATTCGACATGTACAAAGAGAGATGCAGAATTTTTTTTTAAATTTTATCCTAGTATTCTTCTACATACAATAAAATTATGACTGAAAGATAATACAAATGTCTACTAGCTGTTATAAATATATGACTATCTTCATAGTCTGTAAAGGGCTTTAAATGAAACATGCAAAGTATTAATGATCATAAAAAAGCTGTCTCAAGTCTTCTGAGTGCTGATATGAAATCTTGAAGTTTTAATAAAGACATTTTAAAATATTGCAAAACATACTATTTTCAAATCAAGAAATGAAGAAAAAGTTATAAAATAAGTCTGAAGAAAATAGGAAACAGCAAGGAAAGAGTAAACAGGACAGAGTGCTTCCACTTTCTCTGTGTACGTGTTTTTGTTTTTTTTTAACTTTGTTTTTCCTCCCGTTTTATTGAGATATGATTCACAAACAACTGTATAAGTTTAAGGTGTACATGATTATGCTTTGATTCACATGAATCATGGAATGATTACCACAATAGTGAACATTCACACATAGACTGAAAATTTAAAAAAAAAAAAAAATCTCCCTTGTGATGAGACCTCTTAGGATTTACTCTGCTAACAATATTCACATATAACATCAGTTTAGTTCAGTCGTTCAGTTGTGTCTGACTCTCTGCGACCCCATGGACTGCAATATACCAGGCGTCCCTGTCCATCAGCAACTCCCGGAGTTTACTCAAATTCATGTCCATTGAGTTGGTGATGCCATCCAACCATCTCATCCTCTGTTGTCACCTCTGTTGTTCCCCTCCTGCCTTCAATCTTACCCAGCATCACGGTCCTTTCAAAAGAGTCAGCTCTTCGCATCAGGTGGCCAAAGTATTGGAGTTTCATCTTCAACATCAGTCCTTCTGATGAACACTCAGGACTGATTTCCCTTGGAATGGACTGCTTGGATCTCCTTGCAGTCCAAGGGACTCTCAAGAGTCTTCTCCAACAACACAGTTCAAAAGCATTAATTCTTCAGGATTCAGATTCCTTTATAGTCCAACTCTTGCATACATATACGACTACTGCAAAAATCATAGCCTTGACAAGATGGACCTTTGTTGGCAAAGTAATGTCTCTGCTTTTTAATATGCTGTCTAGGTTGGTCATAATTGTTCTTCCAAGGAGTTAGCATCTTTCAATTTCATGG
>NW_011494961.1:278368-287682 GCF_000754665.1 Bison bison bison
GTCATGTATGGATGTGAGAGTTGGAGTATAAAGAAAGCTGAGCACCAAAGAATTGATGCTTTTGAACTGGGCATTGGAGAAGACTCTTGACAGTCCCTTGGACTGCCAAGGAGATACAACCAGTCCATCCTAAAGAAGATCAGTCCTGAGTGTTCATTGGAAGGAGTGACGTTGAAGCTGAAACTCCAATACTTTGGCCACCTGATGCGTAGAGCTGACTCACTGGAAAAAACCCTGATGCTGGGAAAGATTGAAGGCAGGAGGAGAAGGGGACAACAGAGGATGAGATGGTTGGATGGCATTACCAACTCAATGGAGACAAGTTTGAGTAAACTCAGGAAGTTGCTGATGGACAGGGAGGCCTGGCGTGCTGCAGTCCATGGGGTCACAAAGAGTCAGACATGACTGAGCGACTGAACCGAACTGATATATATAACACCATCTATGTCTATATATAACATGCTGCTGCTAAATCGCTTCAGTTATGTCTGACTCTGTGCAACCCCATAGACAGCAGCCCACCAGGCTCCTCCATCCCTGGGATTCTCCAGGCAAGAATACTAGAGTGGGTTGCCAGTTCCTTCCCCAATATATAACATAGAGCATTGTTAATATCTTTATCAGGTTGTTTGTTACACCCCCTAGTACTAATTTATTTTATAACTGTAAGTTTGTACCTTTTCACTGCCTTCATTCTATTCTCTCTTCCCTCTATCTTCCTCTGGTAATCACAAATCTGATCTCTATGAATGGTTTGTTTGTTTCTGATATATAATTGACCTACAACATTCTGTTATTTCCTGATATACAACAAAATGATATATTTCTGTATATTATCAAATGATCAACAAGGTAAGTCTAGTTACCATCCTTCATTATACAAAGTTATTACAGTATTGTTGATTATATTCCACACTGTACATTTGTATTACACGTTGTACACTTAATATCCAGGACACATATATCTTATAACTGAAAGTTTGTGCCTCTTAATCTCCTTCATCTAGTTCTCT
Source organism: Bison bison bison (assembly GCF_000754665.1). NCBI lineage: Eukaryota > Metazoa > Chordata > Mammalia > Artiodactyla > Bovidae > Bison > Bison bison. The sequence continues at coordinate 279,382 of NW_011494961.1, forward strand.
ATTTTTGCCTTTAATAATTAAAACATATAAAACAAATATGACATAGTTTGAAACTGGCTGTATCTAAGGAATGAATTTATGGATACCTTTTTAAATATTTTTTTTTAATGTTCTTTATTCACTCTTATTTTTTAAATTTTTATTACCTTTTTTCTTTTTGGCCCCACAGTAAGGCATGTGGGATCTTAGTTTCCCGACCAGGGATCAAACTGTGTCCCCTGCAGTGGAAGCACTGAGTCCTAACTACTAGACCTCCATGGTATTCTCTTAGTATTTTTTGTGTGTCTTTGAAATGTTTTAATAAATTTTTGGATGAATAAAAATGTAAATCTGGCTTAGTACTCTACCATAAATCACAAACATTTCTGCTGCATTTTTCTGCCATTTAATCAAACAACAAAGATGTTTTTCTCCACAAAATATTTTAATAAAGAAAGTTTTTACCCCTTAGAATCACACAGCATTAAATATATAGAGACATCACAGAATGACAAATATTTTTAAATGATCACAGGAATCAGGGAAACATGGTTACTTTGGGGACAGTGATGGCTCATAAACTGTACTTATTTTTTAAATATCTCTGAAGCTACCATTAACTGAGTGTTTTTTACCTAGAGCTAAACCTTTGCTCCCTACACCAAGATCAAAACCTTAATGTGCTTTCTGTCTTATGTAACTAAGTTCTATTTTCTCCTAAAAGCAGCTTATGCAACTTGGAATTAAAAGTGCCTTGGAACTTTTCAAAACATAAAATTTGAAGCTACATTTATGCTCCAACAATAACTTTGAATAAAATGTGTCTTTAACCTGAAATGACTGAATAACTCTGATGTATATTTCCCTATTTCCACTATTTTTCTGTACTGCAGGCTCAACTGTGAAAGTGAGCTTGTGTTCTAGCATGCATTTTCAGTCGACTCCAGATTGAAATTGGTACAGACATATAAAAATGAATACTGCACGTGCACATGTGCACCCAGATCCATCTAGCTATCGATCTGCACACTAGACTTCTAAAATTAGCATTCCTTCAGTTTATTTGGTCATATCTACTTTGAAATGTCTAACAAAATTAAAAGAATATGTGATTTTAAAATATTTTAAAATATGCATTTTATAATATTTTAAGAATTTATTGACTGTGTAGATCACAACAAACTGTGGAAAATTCTTCAAGAGATGGGAATACCAGACCGCTTGACCTGCCTTCTGAGAAATCTGTATGCAGGTCAAGAAGCAATAGTTAAAACCGGACATGGAACAACAGACTGGTTCCAAATTGGGAAAGGAGTACATCAAGGTTGTATTTTGTCACCCTGATTATTTAACTGATATGCAAAGTAGATCATGAAAAATACCAGGCTGGATGAAGCACAAGCTGGAATCAAGATTGCCGGGAGAAATATCAATAACCTCAGATATGCAGATGACACCAGCCTTATGGCAGAAAGTGAAGAAGAACTAAAGAATCTTTTGATGAAAGTGAAAGAAGAGAGTGAAAAAGCTGGCTTAAAACTCAACATTCAGAAAACTAAGATCATGGCATCTGGTCCCATCACATCATGGCAAACAGATGGGGAAACAATGGAAATAGTGGCCGACTTTATTTACTTGGGCTTCAAAATCACTGCAGATAGTGACTGCAGCCATGAAATTAAAAGATGCTTGCTCCTTGGAAAAAAAGCTATAACAAACATAGACAGCATATTAAAAAGCAGAGACATTACTTTGCCAACAAATGTCCAGCTAGTCAAAGCTATGGTTTTTTTTCAGTAGTCACATGTGGATGTGAGAGTTGGACTACAAGGAAAGCTGAGTGCCAAAGAACTGATGCTTTTGAACCATGGTGTTGGAGAAGACTCTTGAGAGTCCCTTGGACTGCAAGGAGATCCAACCAGTCCATCCTAAAGGAAGTCAGTCCTGAATATTCATTGGAAGGACTGATGCTAAAGCTGAAACTCCAATATTTTGGGCACCTGATGTGAAGAACTGATTCATTAGAAAAGACCCTGATGCTGGGAAAGACTGAAGGCAGAAGGAGAAGGGGTTGACAGAGAATGAGATGGTTCAATAGCATCACGAACTCAATGGACATGAGTTTGGGCAAGCTCTGGGAGTTGGTGATGGACAGGGAAGCCTGGTATTCTGCAGCCCATGGGGTCGCAAAGAGTCAGACATGACTGAGTGACTGAACTGACTTACTGATGCTTTCTACTTTTTTCTATCTATATTTTATACTTTGTTCAGAATTCCACCTTGTTCATGGTTAAAATAAAAAAAAAGCCAATAATCACCTAACTTATCTTCCTATTTCAAACTTAATCCAATCAATCCATTATCCACCAGTCTGTCAGATGGATCTTTTAAGGAATTTAATTATTAGATTAATACACTGTGTCACCAAATAAAGTCCAAAGTTTCTTCCATAACACACAAAATCTGCCACTCATTTACCTATTCCTTTCTTGCATAACATCATCAACAATAAAAAGTGCTTTCTAATTAAACAACTTTATTTTACTCTTCTGTGTCTCTCTTTATGCTTCCTACATGAATGACCATTTTCCTTTTTTCATTAAATTTTATTTTTCATTTTATTCTTAACTTATCACTTGTTTCTAGAAAGCCTAACCATATTCAATCTGTTTTTTTTTTTTTTCAAATATATCCTTCACTCAGCTCAGACTGCCTCTACTCTGTGCTCCATGGTACCCTATATTTCTATATACTTATTTTTCTCTATCTCCATCATCAGATTATAAACTATTTGAAGGGTAGATAATTTATATCTCTCAGCTACTGAATATACAAATAAGAATACACAAATATATGTCTATGAGTTCAGTTCAGTCGCTCAGTCGTGTCTGACTCTTTGCGACCCCATGAATTGCAGCACGCAAGGCTTCCCTGTCCATCACCAACTCCCGGAGTTCACCCAGACTCACGTCCATTGAGTCAGTGATGCCATCCAGCCATCTCATTCTCTGTCGTACCCTTCTCCTGCCCCCAATCCCTCCCAGCATCAGAGTCTTTTCCAATGAGTCAACTCTTCACATGAGGAGGCCAAAGTACTGAAGTTTCAGCTTTAGCATCATTCCTTCCAAAGAAATCCCAGGGCTGATCTCCTTCAGAATGGACTGGTTGGATCTCCTTGCAGTCCAAGGGACTCTCAAGAGTCTTCTCCAACACCACAGTTCAAAAGCATCAATTCTTCAGCGCTCAGCCTTCTTCACAGTCCAACTCTCACATCCATACATGACCACAGGAAAAACCATAGCCTTAACTAGACGGACCTTTGTTAGCAAAATACTGTCTCTGCTTTTGAATATGCTATCTAGGTTGGTCATAACTTTCCTTCCAAGGAGTAAGCGTCTTTTAATTTCATGGCTGCAGTCACCATGGTTCGTGACATTGTACAGGAGACAGCGATCAAGACCATCCCCATGGAAAAGAAATGCAAAAAAGCAAAATGGCTGCCTGGGGAGGCCTTACAAATAGCTGTGAAAAGAAGAGAAGTGAAACGCAAAGGAGAAAAGGAAAGATATAAGCATCTGAATGTAGGGTTTCAAAGAATAGCAAGAAGAGATAAGAAAGTCTTCCTCAGCGATCAATGCAAAGAAATAGAGGAAAACAACAGAATGGGAAAGACTAGAGACCTCTTCAAGAAAATTAGAGATACCAAGGGAACATTTTATGCAAAGATGGGCTCGATAAAGGACAGAAATGGTATGGACCTAACAGAAGCAGAAGATATTAAGAAGAGATGGCAAGAACACATAGAAGAACTGTACAAAAAAGATCTTCACGACCCAGATAATCACGATGGTGTGATCGCTCACCTGGAGCCATACATCCTGGAATGTGAAGTCAAGTGGGCCTTAGAAAGCATCACTATGAACAAAGCTAGTGGAGGTGATGGAATTCCAGTTGAGCTATTTCAAATCCTAAAGGATGATGCTGTGAAAGTGCTGCTCTGAATATGTCAGCAAATTTGGAAAACTCAGCAGTGGTCACAGGACTGGAAAAGGTCTGTTTTCATTCCAATCCCAAAGAAAGGCAATGCCAAAGAATGCTCAAACTACCACACAATTGCACTCATCTCACATGATAGTAAAGTAATGTTCAAAATTCTCCAAGCCAGGCTTCAGCAATACATGAATCGTGAACTTCCTGATGTTCAAGCTGGTTTTAGAAAAGGCAGAGGAACCAGAGATCAAATTGCCAACATCCGCTGGATCATGGAAAAAGCCAGAGAGTTCCAGAAAAGCATCTATTTCTGCTTTATGAACTATGCCAAAGCCTTTGACTGTGGATCACAATAAACTGTGGAAAATTCTGAAAGAGATGGGCACACCAGACCACCTGACCTGCCTCTTGAGAAATCTGTATGCAGGTCAGGAAGCAACAGTTAGAACTGGACATGGAACAACAGACTGGTTCCAAATAGGAAAAGGAGTATGTCAAGGCTGTATATTGTCACCCTGCTTATTTAACTTCTATGCAGAGTACATCATGAGAAACGCTGGACTGGAAGAAACACAAGCTGGAATCAAGATTGCCGGGAGAAATATCAATAGCCTCAGATATGCAGATGACACTACCCTTATGGCAGAAAGTGAAGAGGAACTAAAAAACCTCTTGATGAAGGTGAAAGAGGAGAGAGAAAAAGTTGCCTTAAAGCTCAACATTCAAAAAAAGAAGATCATGGCATCTGGTCTCATCACTTCATGAAAATAGATGGGGAAACAGTGGAAACAGTGTCAGACTTTATTTTGGGGGGCTCCAAAATCACTGCAGATGATGACTGCAGCCATGAAATTAAAAGACGCTTACTCCTTTGAAGGAAAGTTATGAACAACCTAGATAGTCACATACAATATTAAAAATGCTTTGCATGTGTGTGTATATAATTGCACATAAAGACATATGTATACCTACATGAATATATAATTTAATATGTGTCAACAGTAGTGTGTGATAGTTTTATTACCCATATAAATGCCACTGAGGAAACTGAGCTCATTAATTTGTCTCTGTTTAGCTATATAATAGAGAGCAGATTTAAACCTAAGCATACTTGAGCTAAATAAACTAATGCTTATTTCACAATGTTACATGTTTCTAACTGATGTATCAGAATTAAATGAGATGCAGTCATAAGAAAAATGGATCCATATCATATTTTAAACAGGAAGTTATTTTTTAACTTTTTTCGCCTAAAGCATTTTCATATCTAAATGATATGAATTGTGTATCTAAATGATATGAATGTGTAATATGATTATTACACTTTCTAAAACGATTTAAATGTCATTATGCTTAAGTTATTTAAACTGATATATAATTGTAGAGTTGGCAGATAAAATCCGAAATCTTAGTGAAAAATAATACATAGTTACTGAAAAGTTCAAACATAGTATTCAAACTTAATACAATTAGAAATAAAGTTACAGATGATTTCTAAACATTATAGCCATTTTTTAACTTTAAAAACCTTCTATGTAAGATATATACATCCATGAATGAAGCAATTAATTCACATACCCAAAATTATATCAGAGTGACTGTAAAAACATTTACTATTTGTGAAGTAAATTTGCTCAGTTGTGTCCAACTGTTTGCGATCTCATGGACTGTAGCCTACCAGGCTCCTCCATCCATGGGATTTTCAGGCAAGAGTACTGGAGTGGGTTGCCATTTCCTTCTCCAGGGGATCTTCCTGATGCAGGGATGGAACCCAGGTCTCCCAAATTGCAGGCAGACGCTTTACCATCTGAGTCACCGTGGAAGCCCTTACTATTTGTAAGAGGAACTAAATTAACTCTTCTTTCCACTGACATCCTTTACCTTATCAGATTTTCTTCTGTATGCATAAAACATAATTTGGTGTCATAAATCTAGAGGCAGCCAAAAAAACAAGCCCACGTATAACATCTTACTTATGCAAATAATCCATCTGTTGCAGTATAAGGAGGCCAAATACTATTTCCAACTAGACTCAGACATCCATAATACAGTAAAGATAAAATCAATCCAAACCAAATTCTATCAGAAGTATCTAAAATGTTAATATATTCATACAATATCATTATGTACAACCTGCTCATGGAGTCACTTCAAATTTCTCAGGATACTTGGATCTTAAATCATATTTTCACAATCCAATATCCATTGTCCCCAACAAGAAAAAGTTTTCTTTGCATTTTAATCAGTGTAATTGTTCTTTCTCAAAATATTTTAAATTATCATATTAACAATTCCAGAGAAGGCAATGGCACCCCATTCCAGTACTCTTGCCTGGAAAGTCCCATGGATGGAGAAGTCTGGAAGGCTGCAGTCCATGGGGTTGCTGAGGGTCGGACACAACTGAGCGACTTCACTTTCACTTTTCACTTTCATGCATTGGAGAAGGAAATGGCAACCCACTCCAGTGTTCTTGCCTGAAGAATCCCAGGGACAGGGGAGCCTGGTGGGCTGCCATCTATGGGGTCACACAGAGTCAGACATGACTGAAGTGACTTAGCAGTAGCATTAACAATTTCTTCCCAGTAGTCACCTACAACAGGAGGTTAGAGCAAGGGGAGAGTAACGTGACATTTGTCTTAAATTTAAACGTTCTATAGAATTATTTTCTCTATATAAGGAAATACTGCTTGTACACTCATACTTTTAATTGCATTAATAATATGTATATCTTAAATATAAATAATACTTTACAGCTTTAGAAACACGTTCACATAGCTTATTAAAAAGTCTGGTGCCAGGCCCAAGTTCTGTGTGTGATCTTTTGATCCTGACCACAGGTGAGCACACGGCTTTACCTGTCAAGTCTCACAGGAGACAGTAGCCCTCTGCATACCACAGTGAGTGTACAGCCAGTGCATTACCGTTTTCTGGAGAGAGATGTAAACACAGGCCCACTGGTCCCTTCTGAGTTCCTCCCTCCCTGCCAACCACGCTCCAGGCCTGCTTCTATTCCCTGCTCAAGTGCCTTCAGTCAGAGGCCTCTCAGTAAAGGGAATGCAAGTTTAGGCTGGAGCACTTTTCAGGAGCTCCTCCTAGCCCTTTTCTACTCCTGGCCCTTCCCTCACTCCAACCACCAAGCTCCCTGGTCCCTAAAACATCAGAAAACTTTCATTCAAGGCTCCTTGGCAGTGAGAGGACTACACCACTTGTGCTGTGTCATCAGACTGACACTTCCTGATACCAATAGAGGGGAAAATGCAACATTCCTGCCTCCTGTTTTGCCTTCCTGCCTACAAGTTTGTGACTTCCTTGGTGGCTCAGATGGTAAAGAGTCTGTCTACAATGCAGGAGACCCAGGTTCGATTCCTGGGTGGGAAAGACCCCCTGGAGAAGAAAATGGCAACCCACTCCAGTACTCTTGCCTAGAAAATCCCATGGATGGAGGAACCTGGTGGGCTACAGTCCATGGGATCACAAAGAGTCAGACACGACTGAGCGACTTTACTACAAGTTTGTAGTAAATGAATAAAGTCTTGGTTCTCATTTTCACTTTGGTTCCTTGTCCTAATTGACCACCTCTGCACCTAGCAGCTCAAAACCAAAACTTATGTTTTCTTGCAACCACTCTGTGAAGAGTTGACCAACTGTTAATTCCCATATATCACAGTGAACAATGCAAAGAAATAGAGGAAAACAATAGAATGAGAAAGACTAGAGACCTCCAAGAAAATGACAGACACCAAGGGAACATTTCATGCAAAGAAGGGCACAATAAAGATAGAAACAGTATCGACCTAATGTAAACAGAAGATATTAAGAAGATCTGACAAGAATACACAGGGAAACTGTACAAAATAGGTCTTAGTGACCCTGATAATCATGATGGTATGATCACTCACGTAGAGCCAGATATCCTGGAGTGTGAAATCAAGTAGACCTTATGAAGCATTATTATAAACAAGGCTAGTGGAGGTGATGGAATTCCAGTTGAGCTATTTCATATCCTAAAGAATGGTGCTGTCAAAGTGCTTCACTCAATATACCAGCAAACTTGGAAAACTCAGCAGTGGCCACAGGCCTGGAAAATGTCAGTTTTCATTCCAATCCCAAATAAAGGAAATGCCAAAGAATGTTCAAACTAATGTACAGTTGTGCTCACTTCACATATAGCTCAAAATCCTTCAATCTAAGCTTCAACAGCATGTGAACCAAGAACTTCCAGATGCACAAGCTATATTTAGAAAGGCACAAGAACCAGAGATCAAACTGCCAACATCCGCTGGCTCATCGAAAAAGCAAGAGAGTTCCAGAGAAACATCTACTTCTGAATCA
>NW_011494961.1:287782-289273 GCF_000754665.1 Bison bison bison
GACTCCACACATGGACATCACCAGATGGTCAACACCAAAATCAGATAGATTATATTCTTTGCAGCCAAAAATGGAGAAGCTCTATACAGTCAGCAAAAACAAGACTGGGAGCTGACTGTGGCTCATATCATGGACTCCTTATTGCCAAATCCAGACTTAAATTGAAGAAAGTAGGGAAAACCACTAGACCATTCAGGTATGACCTAAATCAAATCCCTTACGATCATACAGTGGAAGTGAGAAATAGATTTAAGGGACTAGATCTGATAGACAGAGTGCCTAATGAACTATGGATGTAGGTTCGTGACACTGTATTGGAGACAGGCATCAAGACCATCCCCAAGAAAAAGAAATGCAAAAATGAAAAATGACTAAGGAGGCCTTACAAATAGCTGTGAATAGAAGAGAAGCAAAAAGAAAAGGAGAAAAGGAAAGATATACTCATTTGAATGCAGAGTTCCACAGAATAGCAAGGAGAGTTAAGAAAGCCTTCCTCATTGACTGGTGCAAAGAAATAGAGGAAAACAATACAACAGGAAAGACTAGAGATCTTTTCAAGAAAATTAGAAATACCAAGGGAATATTTCATGCAAAGATGGGCTCAATAAAGGACAGAAATGGTATGGATCTAACAGAATCAGAAGATATAAGAAGAGGTGGTAAGAATACACAGAAGAACTGTATAAAAAAGATATTCATGACCCAGATAATCATGATGGTGTGATCACTCACCTAGAGCCAGACACCCTGGAATGTTAAGTCAAGTGGGCCTTAGGAAGCATCACTATGAACAAAACTAATGGATGTGATGGAATTCCAGTTGAGCTATTTCAAATCCTGAAAGATGATGCTATGAAAGTGCTGCACTAAACTCATCAATGGCCACAGGCCTGAAAAAGGTCAGTTTTCATTCCAATCCCAAAGAAAGGCAATGCCAAAGAATGCTCAAACTACCACACAATTGCACTCATCTCACACACTAGTAAAGTAATGCTCAAAATTCTCCAAGCAGGCTTCAACAATACATGAACCTGAACTTCCACATGTTAGAGCTGGTTTTGAAAAGCCAGAGGAACCAGAGATCAAATTGCCAACATCTGCTGGATAAGGAAAAAAAAAAAGAGTTCTAAAAAACATCTATTTCTGCTTTATTGACTATGCCAAATCCTTTGACTGTGTAGATCACAATAAACTGTGAAAAATTTTGAAAGAGATTGGAATACCAGGCCACTTGACCTGCCTCTTGAGAAATCTATACGCAGGTCAGGAAGCAACAGTTAGAATTGGACATGAAACAGCAGATTGGTTCCAACTAGGAAAATGAGTACATCAATGCTATATATTGTCACCCTGCTTATTTATCTTATATGTAGAGTACACCATGAGAAACACTGGGCTGGATGAAGTACAAGGTGGAATCAGGATTGCCAGGAAAAATATCAATAACTTCAGATATGCAGATGACACAATCGTTATGACAGAAAGGGAAGA
>NW_011494961.1:289373-292298 GCF_000754665.1 Bison bison bison
AGAATGGTGCTGTCAAAGTGCTTCACTCAATATACCAGCAAACTTGGAAAACTCAGCAGTGGCCACAGGACTGGAAAATGTCAGTTTTCATTCCAATCCCAAATAAAGGAAATGACAAAGAATGTTCAAACTAATGTACAGTTGTGCTCACTTCACATGTAGCTCAAAATCCTTCAATCTAAGCTTCAACAGCATGTGAACCAAGAACTTCCAGATGTACAAGCTATATTTAGAAAGGCACAAGAACCAGAGATCACACTGCCAACATCCGTTGGCTCCTAGCAAAAGCAAGAGAGTTCCAGAGAAACATCTACTTCTGAATCATCAACTACACTAAAGCCTTTGACTGAGTGGATAACAACAAACTATGGAAAATTCTTCAAGAGATGGGGCTAACAGACCAACTTACCTGCCTTCTGAGAAATCTGTATGCAGGTCAAGAAGCAACATGGAACAACAGATGGAACCAGACTTGCAACAACATAAGACTGGTTCTAAACTGGGAAAGGAGTCTGTCAAGGCTATAAACTGTCATCCTCTTATTTAAATGAAATGCAGAATACATCATTCAAAATGCCAGGTTATATGAAGCACAGGTTGAAATCATCAGATATGCAGATGACAACACTCTAATGGCAGAAAGTAAAGAGGAACTAAAAGAGCCTCTTGATGAAGGTTAAAGAGCAGAGTGAAAAAGCTTGCTTAAAACTCATTATTAAAAAATCTAAGACTACGGCACCCAGTCCCATCACTTCATGGCAAATAAATGGGGAAAAAATGAAAACTAGTAACAGACTATTTTCTTGGGCTCCAAAATCACTGCAGATGATGACTGTAGCCATGAGATTAAAAGATGCTTGCTCTTAGGAAGAAAAGCTATGACAAACCTAGACAGTGTATTAAAACAGCAGAGACATTACTTGGTCAACAAAGGTCTGCATAGTCAAAGCTATGGTTTTTCCAGCAGTCATGTATGGATGTGAGTGTTGGGCCATGAAGATGGCTGATGCGGAAGAATTGATGCTTTTGAAGTATGGTGTTAGAGAAGACTCTTGAGAGTCCCTTGGACTGTAAGGAGATCAGACTAGTAAATCCTGAAGGAAATCAATCCTAAATATTCATTGAAAGGACTGATGCTGAAGCTCAGCTCCAATATTTTGGCCACCTGATGTGAAGTCCTGACTCACTGGAAAAGGCCCTGATGCTGGGAAAGATTGAGGGCAAGAGAAAAAGTGGGCAACAGAGTATGAGATGGTTGGATGGCATCACCAAGTCAATGGTCATGAGTTTGAGCAATCTCTGGGAGATAGTGAAGGAAGCCTGGCATGCTGCTGTTAATGAGGTTGCAAATAGTCGGAAAAGACTGAACAACTGAACAACAACACCAGCACATCAGAGAGAAATCTGATACATAGAAAATTATGTGCTTTAAATATGTGTTTTTCTGAATTCTGCCAATGACCTTAAATTTTGCTAAATGTATCACTAGTTGCTTTGTGCTACACTAAATACTTTTAAATTTAGGTATCTTTAAATAAAAACTGAATGGCATTAGGTATTTCATTATTTACAAGAGAAACAAAATCTAATACTTACATTGACCATGGAGAGAATTCAATACAAAAGAAATGACCTCCAGGATATATACACAACTTACGTAAAATTTTGAAGGAGGTCACTATTATCTTCATTACCTCCACCATAGTTTGGCCCCAGGTAAATAGCAGGAAGGGAACACAGCCCCACCCATTAACAGAAAATTGGATTGAAGATTTACTGAGCATGTCCCTGCCCATCAGAATAAGACCCAGTTTCCCCTTCAGACAGTCTCTTCCACCAGGAAGCTTCCATAAGACTCTTATCCGTCTCCATCAGAGGGCAGACAGACTGAAAACCACAGTCACAGAAAACTAACCAATCTAATCAAATAGACCACAGCCTTGTTTAACTCAATGAAACTGGAGCCATGACATGTAGGATGGGTCATAGTGGAGAGTTCTGACAAAATGTGGTCCACTGGAGAAGGAAATGTCAAACCACTTCAGTATTCTTTCCTTGAGAACCCCATGGACAATATGAAAAGGCAAAAAGTTAGGACACTGAAAGATGAACTCCCTAGGTCAGTAGGTGCCCAATATGCTACTGGAGATCAGAGGAGAAATAACTCAAGAAAGAATGAAGAGACAGGGCCTAAGGAAAAACAACACCCAGTGGTGGATGTGACTAGTGATGGAAGCAAGGTCTGATGCTATAAAGAGCAATATCACATAGGAACCTGGAATGTTAGGTCCATGAATCAGAGTAATGTGGAAGTGGTCAACAGGAGATGGAAAGAGTGAACATTGACATTGTAAGAATCAGCAAACTAAAATGGACTGGAATTGGTGAATTTAACTCAGAGGACCCTTATATCTACTACTATGGCAAGAATCCCTTAGAAAAAATGGAGTAGCCATCAGAGTCAACAAAAGAATCCAAAATGCAGCACTTGGATGCAATCTCAAAAACACCAGAATGATCTCTGTTCATTTCCAAGGCAAACCATTCAATATCACGGTAATCCAAGTCTATGCTCCTACCAGTAATGCTGAAGAAGCTGAAGTTGAACGGTTCTATGAAAACGTGCAAGATCTTTTAGAACTAACACCAAAAATGATGTCCTTTTCATTATAGGGGCTGGAATGCAAAAGTAGGAAGTCAAATAACACCTGGAGTAACAGGCAAATGTGGACTTGGAATACAGAAAGAAGTGGGGCAAAGGGTTGCCAAAGGAACGCACTGCTCATAGCAAACAACTTCTTCTAACAACACAAGAGAAGACTCCACACATGGACATCACCAGATGGTCAACACCAAAATCAGATTGATTATATTCTTTGCAGCCAAAAATGGAGAAGCTCTATACAGTCAGCAAAAACAAGACTG
>NW_011494961.1:292398-293428 GCF_000754665.1 Bison bison bison
GCCACATTCAAATAGTTAAAGGATAAGTAAAAAGAACTTCAACTTTATTAAAAGTAAATAAATGTAACATATAATATGTACAGATGGCACATGGTGCCAATTTTATTTGCAGATAGTATTCCAAAGTTCACAAGTTACACCTTTGCCACAGCCTTGGCTAAATCTTGAACTAGTGCAGAATTCAGCTGTGCTAGAGTGCTGATCTTAGCATGCTTAGATGTGGCATACTTGTTCTTGATAGTCATGTGCTTTGTGAGCCCACGGTTCACCATGACCACATTCTTTGCCAGGTGTTGCATAACAACAAGAAGGGATTCTTCAGTATATGACAGGTAATGCTGTAGAGTTGGTGTCCATTCACCATTATCAAGAACTTTCAGTGCTAAGCAAAAAGCTCCCGCTGCAATCTGAGAAGGAGGAAAGTGCACCATATCGTAGTCCAGCATAGTTAGTTCCATCAAATATTTGGCCAGAGTATGTAGCTCAACATCAACCTCTCCAATCTTAGATGCTCTCCGAAGGAAATGCAGGGGTAGAGGGCGACCCAGACTAAAATTTAAAGCTCTTAGAATCTTCATTTCCATCTGTCTGATTTGAAACTTGGTGTAGGTGTTGTCAGTCACAAAGGCAAAGTCACCGATTTCTGGAGGGTACATTTCCTCATATTTGCTTGCAACAAACATGGCAGTGACTCCAACCAGCTGCAGCATCTTCTTGGGCACATAGGTATCCTGCTTGAACCGATCAATTATGGAAACAGTCATGTACATGGTCTCCTGCAGTAATCTGAATTTTATTTGAACTTGCACTAGCCAGTCAATGAGGATGGCTCTCATGTTTCCAGTGACTTCACGACCCATTAGGTATTTTGGTTTGACTGCTTGCTCTTCCTCAAGTTGTCTTAGATAAGCATAGATATCTTTTACATATTCACTACAAAGGTTTGGATCCGCTCCGTCTTCTGCATCTACATCACTCACTGCAAGATTACATCTGAGAAAGCCTGACACAGATACTCTTCTGCAGGGGC
>NW_011494961.1:293528-308605 GCF_000754665.1 Bison bison bison
CTAGTCAAGGCTATGGTTTTTCTAGTAGTCAGGTACGGATGTGAGTGTTGGACTCTGAAGAAAGCTGAGTGTCGAAGAATTGATGCTTTTGAACTGTGGTGTTGGAGAAGACTCTTGAGAGTCCTTTGAACTGCAAGGAGATCCAACCAGTCTATCCTAAAGGAGATCAGTCCTGAATATGCATTGGAAGGACTGATGCTGAAGCTGAAACTCTAGTAGTTTGGCCACCTAATGTGAAGAGCTGACTCATTTGAAAAGACCCTGGTGCTGGGAAAGATTAAAGGCAGGAGGAGAAGGGTACAACAGAGTTGGATGGCATCACTGACTCAACTGACATGAGTTTGGGTAAACTCCGGGAGTTGGTGATGGACAGGGAGGCCTGTTGTGCTGCAGTCCATGTGGTCGCAAAGAGTCAGACACGACCGACAGACTTAACTGAAATGATGTAACAATTACTGATGGTGACTTTTCTTAAGGAAATGATTTGTGTATTTTATTTCAAAGATGTTTCTGAGCCTAACTTTGCAACTGTTTTTTCTCCTGCATCAATGTCACTGGCCAGAGATTAACTATAAATCATCTGGAACTAAGAGGCAGCAGAATAGGATGTAATTAGAAAGGTTCATGACAAGGCGTCCTCTTCCATTTCCCACTGGGGTGTCCTTCCATGTATATGTTTTAGATCGCTGACAAAACAAATAAAAATAAAATCAACAATGAAAAGAAATGAACACTAATCACTTTTTAAATAGGAGCAAACCCCTTTTCAGAAATCTTTTTAAATGTTTACTTTGTATAGCATAACATTTGTTTCGAAACCTAAAATTCACAAAACAGTACACTGTAGAAGTGTAGTTCCCAATCACTGTACCTCAAATAAGTAGTTTTGTATCTGAGGATTAAAAAACAGCATCTTGAAGAAAATTCTGAAAATACTGCATGCATGTTCAAGATAATACATGTATTAGTTTTTCTGATTTTTTACACTAATAACATTATAGTATTAACAACATTCAGCAATTTCTTCTGTTTATATATGTCTTATATTTATGTCTGTATCTCAGTGGTCAATTCATATCAGTGCATAAACCCATTCTTCATTCACAGTTCAGCTACACAGAAGCCTTACTGCTATATCATTTCTTATTTATCTACCAATAAATGAATAAGTACCTTATTTCAACATTATTTTGCTATGAGAAACAGCAGTACAATCAGCAATAGTGCAATAAATAACCCTACATATATTACTTTTTGTACATACAAATATACCTGTACAATCAACTCCATGAATGAAAATTACCAGGGAAAAGGATTATATAATGGCATGTTTAAAAAATAAAATTATAAAGAGATTTATTTGCTATCAATTACTTAACGCCTGTGTCACCCACTAGAATATTAACACTGTAATTCTGTCTTCTTTGATACAATTTAGTGCCATTCCAAAAACACTGTTCTGCTACATGTATGTTGCTGTTGAATGAATGAATTCTATGAACCTTATGGAATTTCACATTGCTTATCTAATAGATTATTAGGCCTATATATTTTCAACCTACATGCTCTCTGTCTGGAACACTTGGTACCATTAACTATCATTTTCATTTTGAAACATTTTATACTATTGGCTTCTTTAGGCTTACCACTCTCTCCTAGTTTATACCATTATACTATGGGCTTAACCTCATGATATTGGCTTCTCTTTTTCATTCTTTGTTGTTGTTCTCTGGGCCCTGTTCAAATACCTAAATGTATTTGTTGGACTACATTGTGCATTCATCTATTCTTATCTAAATAATCTCATGCAGTCCCTCCTTTCACCTACCGTGGTGTGGCCTCCCCCTTACATACCGTCAGCACCATCTTTAGATGCCCATGTTAAACGGCCTTCTGGATGCTTGAAAACATCCCGTTTTTAGTGGTCACATCCCCACCACCCACTCTGTGGCTTATGCTGGAATACCCTACTGTACATGTCTAGGCCACAATTCTCTCTGAGACTGTTCGCTAGGCACCTAATTTCCTGAATCCTGTTTCCCTAAAATCCATTCTTGCCACAGCAGACACAGTGATCACTCACCATTCCAATGTAGGTACTATCACTTTTCTGTTTCAAGCCACAGAGTGGCTCCTCGGTGTCCTTACTTTCCTTGTATACATTACCCAGTCTTCCTCCTGATCATCACTGTCTCTCAGGCACAACAGTCACCTTTACATTCCACTAGTCATCTGTCAAATGTTTACTGAGCAGCTATTACATGTCAGTCTTTACTTTCACTGATAGAAACACTGCCAATAAAAAATGTGAGGTGGTCAAAAGGTACAAACTGCTAGTTATAAAATAAATACATCATAGGATGTAAAGTACAGCATGAGGATTATAGCTAACAATAGTGTGCTGTGTATTTGAACCTTGCTTCCAGAGCAGATCTTAAATGTTCTTATTATGACAAAAAAAAAAAATTTAACTAGGTATAGTAAAGAATGTAGCTAGACACTGTGGTGATTATTTCATTATATGTACAAATAATGAATCATGTTATACCTGAAATAAATATGATATCAATTATAGGTCATTAAAAATTTTTAAAGGGAAAAGGCCTGTTTTTGTATCACTCAGTTTTAAGTGGAAAACAGGAAATACAACAGATACAAATAAATACACATTATGGCAAGTGGTAGAAAGAACTAAGAATGAGGGGAAAAAACAGGTTAAGGGTCATAAAGTGATGAGAGATACAATATTTATAATAGAATTGCTAGTAAAAGCCATAGATATAACTGAGGAACAGTTCAGTAAGATTGTAGAGGAGCAGTTACAGATGACCTACAGAACATTTTCCATGCACTGAAAAAAGAATGAGATCAAAGTGCCTGGATGGTGCTGAGTGAATGAGCTAGGAGAAGGAATTGAGGATGGCTTATCAGGAGGGGAAGACTATGTAGAGCCCTGTTGGACATAAAAATTCTTTGGCTTTTCTTGTGAGAGTGGAACACCAGAGATAAGACAAGATCTAACTTCACATTCAGAAAGATCACTCTCAGAGTAGTGTGGAAAATACAGTGGGTGCATATGGAAACAAGAGAGAAAAAAAAAAGAGGGAGATTTCTTGGATGCCAATGCAAAAATTTCAAACTAGATCTGCTAATGAATTTCATGTGAAAGATGAACAGACATTCAGGACAAAATTGTGCTTTTCTGTTTGTTCGTTTTGGCTTGAGCAATTAGAAGATACAGCAAATTGACCAATTTTAGAAAAAGCTGCTACTAGGGAGGTGGGTAGAGTCTTTCCTTGTTCATAGGTCAGTTACCTGAAGTGGATCCAAAAACGGGGAGAAAGAAACAGCCAGTGAGGTCAAAGGATGGAGTTCGAAAGTACTCCACAGAGGGAATGATCAGCACTGTCAAATGCTGCCAAAAGTTCAGAAAGGTGAGAAAGGAAGAATGATTATCGGATTAGGCAATGTCGAGGCATTCATGGCCTTGAGAACTGCAATTTTTATGGAATTATGGGCATATAAAATGTGTACAATATGCAGTCAGAGGAGTGCAGGTGAAGACAGAGGGAACACAGACAACTCCTAAGTTTTTACTGTAAAAGGAAAAAAAAAAACATGATAGTTTCTATAGCGATGTGAGGTCAAGAAAATATTGTTTGAAGTGGGGCTAAGACAGCATATGTGGTGACAATGGGAAAGCAAAAGTGAAATTTAAAAAAAACAAACAAACAAATGATGTGACTGCAAGAGACAGGGGTGGCAGATGCAGTTAAGGATGGATGAGCTTCCAGGGTACTTTCATTTCTTTGAGTTTTTGCTTTGTGTACTTTAAGGTTCTATTTTTAAGTTTACAAACATTTAAGATTGTTATTTCCCCTTGGTGAACTGATCCTTTTATCGATACATAATATCTTCTTTCATCCCTGGTAATTTGCTTTGAGATCTACTTCAGAGAGTAACGTAGCCACTCAAACCTTCTTTGATTAGCTTTTGCAGAGCATTACTTTTTCTATCCTTTTGACCTTAACCAATATATATATCATTAACTTTGAAGTGAGTTTCTTATGGACAATATAGAGTTGTGTTGTTTTCTTAATACCTTTTGACAAGTTATATTTTTTAATAGGTGCCTTAAAATAAACTTCCAGAAATGTAGTTATTGACTGATTTGGATTACTCTTTTTTGTTGTCTTCTTTCCTGCTTTTTATTTCCCTTTTTCTCTTTTATGTTGGGTTATTTGAATATTATATTCCAGCTTAATGTATCAATTGTAATTTTAAATATATCTCTTTGGAAAATTTATTTTGCAGAGAAAAAAAAAAACCCTAGGATTTAAAATGCATACTTTTCACAGGCTACTTAAAATCAACATCTTTCTACTTCAAGTGAAATTATATACATATATATATATATATATACACAAAAATATAGGTAAACTATACAGATATACTATAAACTATCCTCTAGAGTTCTTAAAGCATGTTTAGCAAGTATGTGCATGTATGTATACAATATATGTGTGTGTATATACATAAGGCAATTGCCAAACAATTGCAAATATTGACTTAAATATATATCATTTCTGTTGTTCATCCTTTCTTCCTGATATTTCAGTGTTCTAGGTTTCCTTCTAGTATCATTTCCTTTATGCCTGAAGAAATTTTAGCAACAATTTTAGAGCTTATTTGTTGGTGATGAATTTTCTTAGTTTTTCTTCATCTGAAAATATCTTTATTTCATCATCATTTCAGAAAGATATTTTCACTGGCTATATAATTTAGCATTTGACAGTTCTTTTTTCTCAATACTTTAAATGTTGTTCAAGTTCCTTCTTCCATGGCTTCTGGTGAAAATTTTCTAATTATTAATTAAAGATTAATTATTAATCTCTAACATCTGAATTATTGTTACCCTAAAGGTAATGCATTGTTTCTCTCTCTGCTGCCACTGTAGTTACCAATGTCAGTGAACTATCTATGGTCCAGGGCACAGAGAAAACAGAAAAAGACAAAAGAAAAAACAAGTTATAGGGTTTTTTTTAAACTTACGCTTAGCTTTAGAAGTTGAGGTTCCTGCTCTTTAAGTCAGAGGCAGAAAGCTTCTCCTGGAGCCCTCTGTCTGCACTATCATGCGCTATCCAGGTTTACCACTAAGCTAAGTTCATGTGTTGGGGCTAGAGGGAACAGGGAGGAAAATAAAAAATTCAGATCACATAGGTTACTTAGAATCTGGTCAAGCAGTTCCTATTTACTTTCAATCCTCAAATACATTCCCCATGCATTCTGACTAGATCTTATCATTGTATTCCATGGAAAGTCAGGGGGGCATATCCACATATGCCCTGAACAGAACACATATGCCCACCATATTACCTGAACAGAATCCTAAGGAAATTTCTTATGTTTTCATCTAGGATTAAGAAAATAAAGGGTTTAAAGAAATAATTTAAATGGAAAGTAGAAGCAAAGATTGTTTTCCTGTTTCTACCTCATTGTTTCTTAATCTACATTTAAGTTAATAAGAGTATTTCAGTATACCAACATGTACCTATTTTACACATGCTATCATATGTGATACTCTTTCTGTCTTGTACACAGGTATGTTACTTTTAATACAAGTACTTATGCTAAGCAAGAGACACTGTTCTGAAACTTGACTCTGTTATCCAACCTACCCAACATACTCTGGGAATAATTTGATCAGTATGCCTGTGGTTTGTATGCCAAAACCATTGTAAAAAAAAAAGTTTGAACTTATAAAAACATTATGGATCAATGTGTTGGAGTATGTTCATGTCTGATACAACTCGTAAGAATATTCAGTTCAGTTCAGTTCAGTCGCTCAGTCGTGTCCGACTCTTTGCGACCCCATGAATCGCAGCACGCTGGGCCTCCCTGTCCATCACCAGCTCCCGGAGTTCACTCAGACTCACGTCCATTGAGTCAGTGATGCCATCCAGCCATCTCATCCTCTGTCATCCCCTTCTCCTACTGCCCCCAATCCCTCCCAGCATCAGAGTCTTTTCCAATGAGTCAACTCTTCGCATGAGGTGGCCAAAGTACTGGAGTTTCAGCTTTAGCATCATTCCTTCCAAAGAAATCCCAGGGCTGATCTCCTTTAGAATGGACTGGTTGGATCTCCTTGCAGTCCAAGGGACTCCCAAGAGTCTTCTCCAACACCACAGTTCAAAAGCATCAATTCAGTCTGTCTAAAATGCTTCTGAGTCAAATTATTCAAAGAGGATGCTGCTAAGTCTGCTGCTAAGTCGGTTCAGTCCTGTCCGACTCTGTGCGACCCCACAGATGGCAGCCCACCAGGCCCCCCTGTCCCTGAGATTCTCCAGGCAAGAACACTGGAGTGGGCTGCCATTTCCTTCTCCAATGCATGAAAGTGAAGTCGCTCAGTCGTGTCTGACCCTTAGTGACCCAATGGACTACAGCCCATCAGGCTTCTCCATCCATGGGATTTTCCAGGCGAGAGTACTGGAGTGGGGTGCCATTGCCTTCTCTGATTGAAAGAGGCTATGTCACTAAAACCCTGTAACAGAGTCTCCCTATACTGGCTACTGCTCAAATTCCAGTTCCTCTATAAGAATCACAGTGATTTTCATGAAATAGTTTCATTTTCTGTAAAATTCACCTACAAAATCACTCAAAAATATTTGCAAGCACCACACCATGAGGTTATAGGCAATTTGGAGTAACAGTCTTATAATACTTATGAGTATTAAAATTTCCTTTTTATAAGTTATAAGACTAGTAACTTTAACTAATAACTTTGGGCTTCCCTCATAGCTCAGTTGGTAAAGAATCCACCTGCAATGCAGGAGACCCTAGTTCAATCCCTGGGTCGGGAATATCCACTGGAGAAGGGATAGATAGGCTACCCACTACAGTATTCTTGGGCTTCCCTTGTGGCTCAGCTAGTAAAGAATCTTCCTGCAATGTGGGAGACCTGGGTTTGAACCCTGGGTTGGGAAGATGCCCTGGAGAAGGGAAGGGCTACCCACTCCAGTATTCTGGTCTGGAGAATTCAATGGACTGTATAGTCCATGGGGTCACCAAGAGTCGGGCACAACTGAGCAAGCTTCACTTTCACTTACGCACTTTCAAGACTAATAAAGTTATATGCTTACAAGTAAGATTATAGGTATTTGAATAGCTGACAGTTTCAAGAAATAAAACCGCCCACTTCACAATATTCCACAACTATAAATTAAAGAACATAATTTTATTATTTGAGGTACAATGAAAAACATGTTATTATTGGCCCACACTCTGTACATTTTTCTACATAAAATGGAAACCTGGAACTTTAAATCTAAGGTGAGGAAGTGAGAATACTTTGCATTTGTGATGAGATTTCAGAGTCAGTCAGTGAAAGGATAATCACGAAGATGTGCTACTTTACTAAATTGTCAGTGTACTTAACTACCTTTAGGGAAAACCACTACTAATGTTTGAGAATTCTTAATGCCTTAGGGTTCTCTTCCTGTGCTATGACATGATAATCAGATATGCCAGGCTTTAAAGGCTCTGTCTCTGCCAACTCATTAATACATTTCTCAAAAAGTTCCATAAACAGACGGGAATCTAAGCTGCCTCTGTCTTCAGAGACTTCTGTCAAGAATTTAGGAGCTCTCTTGTTGTAAAGACAAAATTAAATAAAAGCAAAATTGAAAATGTCAATCCTTACTAAGAAAATGACATTTAAGTTATATTCAACTCCAAATGGTCTTAACATCGTAAAAAATTATAATTTCTAATCCAAAATATTTGAATATCTAAATCATATGTTAATGAGGCATATTCTTCTGAGCTCTATAAGGCCTGTGAGAAAGTATCATATTATTCTCTTGCTTCACCAAAGCAGTGTTACAAGTAACAGCTGACACTTCCAAGGAGCAAAATCTAGGCCTAATAAAGATAACTCTTGGTCACCAGAGAAGCAGACCTTGTAACATGTGCCTAGCCAGATTTCAAAATTCCTTAAACAGTGTTGACTTTCCCAGCTGACTGGTAGTTGACAGCAAATACATACACAGGTGAATCAATGGAGGTGAATAGAAGTACCCAACTATGTCAACCCAAATTACAGTCACAAAATTTGAAGCCAAATACTTTGTTTAAAACCATTAGATAGTTTATTACACAGCAAGAGCTAACTGAAACAACCAAATGTAAAGGGTACTCTAAATGAATAATTGATATTAAGCCACAAAATAACATACGATAGACTTTTAAATTCTTCAGTGTGACACAATCCTCAAGCTGCTATGTACATTAGATACAATACTACTTCAAATTTAATTCCTTTTAACTACTTCATCACAGTTAAGCTTCCACTTGAGAAGATCGGCATGAGAAATTTATCACACTCACGTAAATGAATCATAAAAATTAAACTTAAGGAATATGTATTTACTTCAATTAATTTTAACATGATTGATTTTTAGTTCCTGCACATATAAATCAATCATTTTTGATAACTTGATACTTTAAATATATGTTATTACAATAAGAAGTCTGAAATAACCTTGAATTTCTTATTTTGAAGTAGTATACTCTATTTTATTACTTTTGATTAGCAGTGCCTAATTTTGAATATAAATGCATTATTAAACATATATTTAAGGATTTCCTCATGGACTGTTGAAAAAAGTAAAAAAAAAAAAAAAGTCATCAAGCTATCATATTTGTTTAGAATAGAGAACCTGAAATGCGGGTTGAAACCACTGTTCTGTTATACAGTCCCTTAAAGCATCAGTAACAGCTGGGCAATCTACTTTCAGTTGTTACTATCTAGAATAAGCAGCTTGTCCATGGCCAAGTAATTATAGAATCAAATGGTACATCAACTTCCTTCCAAGGTTTAATTTGGCACACAGTGCTTTGAAAATAAAACCATCGTAAAACATTACAACTCTTGGATCTAACATCCTACCAGTGTTTCTGACCTCCTCAGGGGAAATAAATTGAAATCCTTTCATTAATAAGTTAACAGAATCATTTCAAAATTGAATTTTGATAGTAATCTCCTTGAAATTGCTTATAAAGAACATTAGTATATGGCTGTTTCTTATGCTAACCAGATAATGTCATTTTAACCATAGGACCTTAAAATATCAGTGCCGGGTTCTGTGTTAATTTCTTTTGCATGTGTGTGTGTGTTAGTTAATTTCTTGGCAATAAAATAACTTTTAATCTGATTATTCTTGATTTAAACATGTGCTAATTCTTTTGTTTAATTTCTCAGTAAGTTTGATAGAATGCTTAGATTGTATTAAAATACAGATATCTACTCAAGTATAGATATTCTATAGTGTGTGAGTGTGTGTGTGTGTGTTAGTCACTCAGTCGTGTCCAACTCATTGTGACCCCATGGACTTTAGCCTGCCAGGCTCCTCTGTCCATGGGATTCTCCAGGCAAGAATACTGGAATGGGTAGCCATTCCCTTCATCAGGGGATCTTTCCAATCCAGAGACTGAACCTGGGTCTCCTGCATTGCAGGCAGATTCTTTTCTGTCTGAACCATCAGGGAAGCTCATTCTATAATAGTAGGAGGTAAATAGGATCATATTTTATAGATATTGCCTAGGTGGTGTCATACCTAAGGTGTTAGTGGTTAAAGAACTACACAATGGAATATTACTCAGCTATTAAAAAGAATGCATTTGAATCAGTTCTAATGAATGAGGTGGATGAAACTGGAGCATATTATACAGAGCAAAGTAAGCCAGAAAGAAAAACACCAATACAGTATACTAACGCATATATATGGAATTTAGAAAGATGGTAACCATGACCCTATATGTGAGACAGGAAAAGAGACACAGATTTAAAAACAGACTTTTGGACTCTGTGGGAGAAGGCGAGGGTGGAATGATTTGAGAGAATAGCATTGAAACATGTATATTATCATATGTGAAACAGACCACCAGTCCGGTTTGATGCATGAGACAGGGTGCCCAGGGCTGGTGAACTGGGATGACCCAGAGGGATGGTACGGGGAGGGAGGTGGGAGGGGGATTCAGAATGGGGAACACGTGTATACCCGTGGCAGATTCATGTTGATGTATGGCAAAACCAATACAATATTGTAATTAACCTCCAATTAAAATAAATAAATTTAAATTAAAAAATAATAATAAAATTAAATAAAGTTAAAAAAAAAAAAGAACTTGCCTGCCAATACAGGAGACTTAAGAGATACTGGTTCAATCCCTAGATCAGGAAGATCTCCTGAAGGAAAGCACAGCAACCCAGTCCAGTATGCTTGCCTGGAAAATTCCATGGTTAGAGGAGCCTGGCGGGCCACAAACTATAGGGTCACAAAGAGTTGGACATGACTAAAGTGACTTAACATGTAACATGCACACGTGCACATGTTGTTTGTAAATACTGATGAGTTTAAAAAGTAAGTGGCCAATTTACTAAAAATTCAGATGGCCAAAGCAACATGTTGGTAACAATGTATTGCTAATTAAAAGCTAGGAGTTCTAGGTTTTGTAACTACCATTCTAAAGGAATTTATTAACGATAAAGTCATCTAAATGAATTCACTGTTGTTGTTTAGTTGCTAAGTCTTGTCTGACTCTTTTGTGACCCCACCACTGTGCTACCAGGGAAGTCCCAAGTAAATACCTTAGATACTATCAAACAAACACACCAGTGATCCTTTTCCAAATAATGAAAAAATGAAATATTTTGAAATAACATTTTTTATATGGTTGGTTATCTTTTTTAGTCTTAAAGGAATGATAAGAAGTGGGCTTCCATAAACATTAACTAGTCTCAGAGACATTTATGCAAAATACAACTTTCTATTCTATTCCTCCTTCCCCTGGTGAATCAGGATTTTAGAAAGTAGGGGTAACGATGTACATTTCTAGGAAGCAAGTCCAGAATTTGATTGACTAAATACTTAAATAATTTTTTAAAATAGAGCACTTATAAATGAATGTTTTTATGTTGATATACTATCCAGTGCTTATTTTTATATCTTATTTTATATCTACTGCTACCTTTGACATACATTCTATGCAAATGTCTCTCAACCTCACTTATTTCACTACTCAAAATAAGCATATGATGTAGAGATTCTTATACTTATGCTGCAGGTGTAGAAACTATGGTGAAAAAAGATTGTAGCCAAAGTCACATAAATATTAAGGAATAAAGCCAGGATGCAACTCAGGTCTATCGGACTTCAAAGATGATAATAATTTTTCATCTAAATACTCTAACACTTTACTTTGATTCTTCAGGTCTTAAGCTGACTACAGTAATCAAATGCAGTAAATGAAATCTACTACAAATGCTGTCACTGTGTGGAGATATTCAGAAATATGTTTTTAAATTATATGATGAACAGACACTGAGCATAGAAGGAACCATTAAGAGAAAATTAGTAGCATCTGAATTTAAATATGTTGTATTTCTTTAAAGCTTCTACTGTACCCAACATTTAGGAAAGGCTGTGAAAACTGCATAAAATAAATATACAAAGCATTATCAAAGAGTTATAAGGTAGGTGAGATTCTTATAGGAACAAAACATTTACAAAGTATTCATTACCTTATTGATGGATGTGCTTTCATTCTACTCACAAACATGTATTTTTTTCTTGTAATATCTTTGATTATTTCCTTTTTTAAATAGACTTTTACAAACAATGTATTTAAAGCTGCACCAAGTAAGCTTTGGTACATTGTATTTCATTTTAGTTTATATATCTTGAGATTAAGTATTAAGTTATCTTGAGATTTATTCTTTGATGCATTTGTAATTTAGGAGTGGATATTTTTATTTCCTCCTACATATAGTTTCCCAAATTTCTTTGCTATTGGGTACTGATTTTATTCTATAGAGGCTAGAAAATATACTTTGTAAGATTTTAATGCTTTAAATATATTGAGGCTTGTTTTATAGTCTAGCATATGATCTAGCCTGGAAATATTTCACATTAACTTGAAATGAATGTGTATGTTGTTATGGGTAGAATGTTCTATAGTTGTAAGTTAGTTGGGCTATTGGTGGAGGGTTCTATAGCAGTACTCTCAATTGGTTTATTGTTCAAATCCTCTGTTTCCTCATTCATCTCCTAATTAGCTGTCTTAATCAATATAGAAAGTGAGGCATTGAATCCTTCAACTATTATTGCATTGCCTATTTTCCATTCTGTCAATTTTTGCTTTATATATATGTTGTTAAGTGCATATATATTTCTAATTTTTTTTGTTTTCTTGATACATTAACACTTTCATCATGAAATATTCTATTTGTTTCTAGTTATTTTTGTACTAAAGTTTGTTTTGCCTGACATTAGTATACCCAATCCAGCTCTCTTCTGATTAATGTTCTCATCCACATCTTTCCATTCCATTCCAACAGAATCAATTCATTTTGCCCATTCATTTTCTATTTCCATCAACTAATTTGTGTTTGAACCTCAAGTGTCCGTACAGACAGTACATAGTAGGACTGTATTTTTTAATCCATTCTATCAATCTCTCCCTTTTGAATGGAATGTCTAATCCATTTATATTGAGGGTTATTGCTCACATGGCAGATTTCTATCTGCCATTTTATGATTTATTTAATATTTCTCTTATTCTTTTGGTTCCTTTACTTTCAATTATGGCCTTCCCTTGTTTTAAATAGTTATTTGCTAGTGTACCATTAACATTTTTTTTTTTTTCCTCAAATAAATATTCACTATATTGCTGGAAGCTTTTGACTAATTTAGAGTTCTGAAAAGTTTGATTTTGACTTTTTGGCCATTGTTCTCATTCTTTTTATGGAATTCAGGGTTTCTGAAGGTCCCTATTCTGCCATCCATTTGGGCCATTTTTTGACTGACATATTAAAACTATCATAATGACTAACCTGGTTACAGCTTTATATTTCCAACTAACTATTAATTTTAAAAAGTATAAATGAAACTACACCAATGATAAATTTTATCTGTTACTTTTTAAGAACCTAGTTTCTGTTATATTAGCTATCAAATTCACATTCTAAAGAATCCTTTTAATAACAAAATGAGTTTATAAAATTCCCAAGGCAAAATCATATACTTCTAAGTAATTAATTATAAATATTGATGCTCTTCTTTTACATATCTGATTTTTCATATTAATTCCAAATTAGATTATCTGCTATCAACTAAATCTAAAATTATCTATAGAGATTACTACAGCTTCTGTGTTTCAAAATGTATCAAAGAAAATTGAAAAAACTTCCATTATCTCATTAATAGAGGGTAACCCAAATTTTATTTGTATACCTACAAGAATAAATAAAAGAACAATTTCTGCAACAGTTGTTCATCTTTGGAAAACTCTAATTATTACAATTTCTTACTTACCTAAATGAAGTCTGCTTCTTTGGAAATCATGTGTTAGTCCTCTGAATTCTGGAACAAAATAGAACAAATATTACTTCTGCATAGAAGAACATTCCATGTTGACTATAATGAAAATAGTCCACTTATGTTTATCTGATGTAAATGAACTATTAATAATATATAACATAAACAAGAATTGTAAAGTCTTCCTTTCAAGTGCTTCTGTTGATCTCTCAAAAGATAAACATAGCAGAATCAGTACTTAAAACATGGTCAGAAAAACCACTAAGGGTTGTGAGAAAGCAAGATGTGTGCACATCCCTTGCTATTCCTCCCAAGAAGGGTGCATGTGTGCTCAGTCATGTGCGACTCTTTGCAACCTTCTGAACTATAGCTTGCCAGGCTTCTCTATTCATGGAATTTTCCAGGCAAGAACACTGGAGTGGGTTGCCATTTCCTACTCAAGAGGATCTTCCCAACCAGGGATCGAACCCACGTCTCTTGTATCTCCTACATTGGAGGGTGGATTCTTTACCATTATGCCACCTGGGAAACCTCAACATCCCTTATATGTGGAATCTAAAAATAAATGATACAAATGAACTTACAAAACAGAAATATTATAGACTTAAAGAATGAACTTATGCTTGCTGGAGGTAAGGATGGGGGGTGATAGTTAGGGAGTTTGGGATGGTCATGTACACACTGCTATATTTAAAATGGCTAACCAACAAGGACCTACTGAACAGCACAGGGAACTCTGCTCAATGTTATGTGGTAGCCTGCATGAGAGGGGAGTTGGGGAGAACGGACACATGCACATGAATGGCTGAGTTCCTTTGCTGTTCACCTGCAACTACCACAACATTGTTAATCAGCTACATCTCAATACAAAACAAAAAAGGTTTTGTAAAAAAATAAATTAATTAAAAAAACCCTCAAACCTAAAGAAAAAAATGTCCTGGTTTCTCTTTCCATATTGTCTATTTATTGCAGAGGCTTTTCACGTTAAAAGTAAGACCTTATACTGGGGAACCTTCTTCCAGACTACTACACTGAAGGTAGAGTGCTTTAAGACAGGTGTCAGTAAGGGTCCTACAGCTTCTAAATCTTGACTATGGAGGAATCATCACAGAAAACTAAAAATAGTCTGGTATTAAGTAAATTATGAGTTAACCTCATATAAGCTGTTCTATTTTTTCCCCCCAAATAGTTTTATTTCACCAAAGAGGATTTAACTTACATTTTTTTCTGTCAAACAACACTTCTCACTTCTGTGAGTGGAGATGAGACCAAAGCCTTAAACTGAGAACTGGTCTTCCTTTTACTTAATTCTCCTGCTTATTTGACAGTGCTCTTCAGGACCAGTCCTCTTTATGGTTCCTATGCTTTTTTCCAGAGCTTGTGGTTTGCAGAAGTCCTACCAACTACAGAAGTGAAGAACTCCTTGGCACTTCTTGACTCAGGGGAGGTGGAGCATAAGTCATCTTCTTCTTTTGTGAGTCAAGAGCAAACTGAAGTATAGATTTTGGAACCATAGAGAAACACAATTTAAATGGAAGGTTTAAATATAGTTGAAATGAAAAAAATGTGCAATTAATAATAGATATGAAGTGACTTTCAGTTCAGTTCAGTCGCTCAGTCGTGTCCGACTCTTTGAGACCCCATGAACTGCAGCACGCCAGGCCTCCCTGTCCATCACAAACTCCCGGAGTTCACTCAGAC
>NW_011494961.1:308705-308943 GCF_000754665.1 Bison bison bison
CAAAAATGATGTCCTTTTCATTATAGGGGCTGGAATGCAAAAGTAGGAAGTCAAGTAACACCTGGAGTAACAGGCAAATGTGGACTTGGAATACAGAAAGAAGCGGGGCAAAGGCTTGCCAAAGGAACGCACTGCTCATAGCAAACAACCTCTTCCAACAACACAAGAGAAGACTCCACACATGGACATCACCAGATGGTCAACACCAAAATCAGATAGATTATATTCTTTGCAGCCA
>NW_011494961.1:309043-334793 GCF_000754665.1 Bison bison bison
CCCCTTCCCCCCCTGCCCCAATCCCTCCCAGCATCAGAGTCTTTTCTGATGAGTCAACTCTTCGCATGAGGTGGCCAAAGTACTGGAGTTTCAGCTTCAGCATCATTCCTTCCAAAGAAATCCCAGGGCTGATTTCCTTCAGAATGGACTGGTTGGATCTCCTTGCAGTCCAAGGGACTCTCAAGAGTCTTCTCCAACACCACAGTTCAAAGCATCAATTCTTTGGCGCTCAGCCTTCTCCACAGTCCAACTCTCACATCCATACATGACCACAGGAAAAACCATAGCCTTGACTAGACGGACCTTTGTCGGCAAAGTAATGTCTCTGCTTTTGAATATGCTATCTAGGTTGGTCATAACTTTCCTTCCAAGGAGTAAGCGTCTTTTAATTTCCTGGCTGCAGTCACCAACTGCAATGATTTTGGAGCCCAAAAAAATAAAGCCTGACGCTGTTTCCACTGTTTCCCCATCTATTTGCCATGAAGTGATGGGACCAGATGCCATGATCTTCGTTTTCTGAATGTTGAGCTTTAAGCCAACTTTTTCACTCTCCACTTTCAGTTTCATCAAGAGGCTTTTTAGTTCCTCTTCACTTTCTGCCATAAGGGTGACAGTGGAAGTGACTTGTCCTTCTCTCTCAAATCTAGAGTCAAAATCTGAAAATCAAAGAAATCTGATCAATGTTGAGCCTGCAGAGAGGAAGAAAGTGATTGGAGTGTGAGCTTATACTCCTTTGTATATGGTGAAAGAAAAAACAAAATATTAATAAAAATTCAGCTCAGTTCACCAAGTCTGAGGACAGGATATTTACTTGAGCAGAAACATCCAATGGAAAAACATACCTAGATTATGCTTTAATACCAATAACACCACCAAGAGATATTTCTAACATCAGTTGTTATTACCGAGCATTCTACTGGAAAATTTCAATAAACTGCTAGATTTAATCCTCAAAACAACTCTACCATTTAGGTTTAGGAAGAATTAATGCCAAGTCTACTGCCATTCAGCATATTAAAGCTAGCAACAGAATTCGTCTTTATGTTTATCTGACTACAAAACAGTGAAAATAGGTACTCTTTCCTTCATACAACTTCCCTTGTGTATCAACTATATCTCAGTTAATTAGCCACAACTTTTGTATCTGGACATCAACTCAAGGCACACAGGCTGTCATGAACACAAATCCCTCCTTTCCACAGTGAATAAATCTGCATCTGGCACTTTGCCAGTCTGGGAGAGTCAGCCTGGAGTTTGCAAACATTGTACTGGCAGAATAGACCTGACGTCTTTGAGCTATCAGAGAAATGCTTCGTAGCACCTTGCATGGCTCTATCTGTATAGTGAGTATTGAGAGAATAAGTAATTTAAGCAAGCAATCATTAAAGGGAGAAATGAAGCAGTAACAAAACAAACAGGAATTATAACCCTGAATGAATGAAAAGATATTGTAACTTTCTAAAAGATATAAATCAAAAGCAACAATATTCAAATGTTCAGGATGGCCTTTGCTGGGAATAGTAAACAGATTTCATTATTCTCAAACCACATTATGAGGGAAAATCTATTAATGTTATCTATCAACAGATGGTGTATTAAATAAATGCAGAAATAAGTCAAATTATAAGTGAAATTTTCCTTGCAACTGCTCCAGATGTTTATGCACAATAAATGTGGCCACCTGTGACTATTTATATACAAAGATCATTTCAATAACTACATATAAACAAAACAGCCAAGATTTTCATCAGCCCTACCATGTGCCTGAATGCACGAGATTCATTTTAATCCCAGGAATTCTTACTGAGACAAGAACCTGTATTTAGTGATGAAAGAGCTCAAGAAGAAGCTGCCTATGACTCATCACTCAAAATACATAGATGGACTGCCTAATGCAGAAAAGAATTTTTAGGATGTTAGAGGCCATATGAAGCTCTGACACGCTGTTGCTAAGTGGTTTATACATGAAATGCTGTGACCATGTGACAAGCATGGTCAGATATTGGTATCCTCACACCTCCTTCAGTGAAACTTGCAAGAGTGCTGGCTAAATTCCACTGCAGAAATTTTCATCTGTATAAAAAGTGTAGTGTCTAAGATAATGTCTTATTTCCAATCAAATATTCTAATTGAACGATTCTTATCCCTATCTGAACATTAAAGCTGTATTCAAATCACTTAGGGGGCCTGTAAAACTGAGAAATAAGAATCTAATTCCATGATTCTCATCACTGTGCATTAAAATGATATTAAAACCACTTAGTGGAGATTTCAAGACTGTCAGAAATTAGATCTCCTAAATAAATCATATTTCTGAGGATGAGGTTAAATACTACTCACAGATATTCCCACAACCTATAGCCAGAGTTGAGAAATTACCGCTCTATAGGAAACATACACACACAAACAATGTAGAATTGTTTGCAAATAATTTAAAAGAACCTCAAATATTAGCTATGAATAATTAAAAGGAAGAAGATTAACATGAAAATTGGCTACATAATTAGAATGGGAGAATCTCAAGTAAGCTTTTAATAAATAGAAAACTAACATTCATTGCAAAAGGAAAATGTTTTATCTTCTACTGTAGACACAGATTAATGAGAAAAAAATGATTACAGAAAAGCAAGAAACAAGCATAAAAAAATACATAAACAGAAACTGCAGGATGGGTTGTAAATCTTAAGAATAAATTAGAAACAAATATTTGTTGATATTACCCATACTTCTGCTCCAAATTAGCCTAAGGTTTTTTTTTTTTGAAGTGACAATATTTTAAAGGTCTTGACTCACCCTCTCCTGTTAGATCTGAAGCTCCACTTCAATGTCATCCTGAGTTTCTCCACCTTTTTTGCTCCCATCTCACCACCCACTGTTTGTAGGTATGACCAGATGTAAGCTACCCAATTTTCAAACTACAATGTCATTTGTTCCCTTTTTCCACACTCTCTATAATAGGAAGATGGAGCCACTTATGTTCATGAGTGTGAGGTTAAACTCTGCCATCTTCCACGACTGTGCTGCAGTTCTACCAGAAATCAAACTTTAAAGGGTAGGTGTTATTCCATCTGCAAAACAAACTATACATGCAAGCTATCTTCCTAAATGGTTCTAACAATGAATCTTCTCAAGCACAACCATGGCACTCTGTCACTCATTCACATGTGGCACCCAACACAGCTGCTGCCTCCTAGAGCCTGAACTCCCTGTGCCAAGCCGCAAAATTCTTGTGGTCCGACTCTGGCTGCCGACTGAGGCTATGAGTACCCACCACTGTAACCAGAGTGATGAGGAACACCAACCCATACTAGAGAACTGTCCCCAGACCATAGGCCTTGTCTGCGCACTGTTGAGTCATGAATACTCACCAGGCTCCAGGTGATGACAGCACCAAATTCACCAGGCTTCACATCTCTATTGACTTCAGCACCATTTTTCCTTGCCAAGAATTTTCCCCATTGCATTCTTCTGTTTATGGTGCTTTGTTTTCCCTTCCTACCCTACCATAATGCTTCTCTTTTCCAATACAAATCCACTGACTTGCCCTTTAAAACTGCTGTTCCTAAGTAACTTACAATACTTTTCATGCGCAGAATTTTGTTTTTCCAAAGCCCTATTTGCAAGACAATGGAATCCTCTATCATTTTTATGTCCAAGCTTCTTTCTCTTCACCCTCTTTTTGTATTCAGCTAAGATATATCATCACTGTTTCTAGCACACTCTCTTGCTTTTGTCTAATAATTCTGGGATACAAGTATAAATTTACCATATAGATGAAACCTGAAGGACTAGATGAGATCTCCCAAAGAAAAGCAAAGATGCAGAGAAGAGGGAATGAGTGCACCTTGTGTTATTATTTGCAGCTAGCTCATTCAATCACACACACGTATATATACATATATACACACACATAGACGTGTGTGTGTACACACATGTGTATATATTCTAGTTTTATACTGTCTTAGATACTTTACATTTACAATCTCATTTATTAATCAATAACATCTCTGTACGATTGGTTTACTAACCACATGAAATAAATAAGCATGTTCAGATATGTGAAATAAATGGCCTTGAATCACAAAACTATTAATAGGAAAAGAAAGATGGCTTTTCTAGGGCTTCAAGTATTTGAACTAGTTTGTGCATATTTTCACTTTCCCACTGGAGGAACATTAAAACCAAAATAAGTCTAAAGAACAAAACAGGCTCAACTTCCCATTTCTATCTTCCCTCTTTCCAATTACAGGGAATTTGCTTTCACAAAGCAGCCACCCTCTTCCTGGAAAGTCAGGATTTCAGGCTCCTGAACTGTGACTTTACTACCATGACTCCAACTAATCATAATCAGAGGGGATTGGTGATCTTGGTAAAACACTAAAAAAGGAAGAAACTGCCAACCCAAGCAAAGATAACCAAACAAGGGCTAAGACTGTGGTCCCTCTTAACTGTGGTCCCTCTTATCAGCTCATGAGATCAGGGATGGGCAAACTCTACTACCTGGTTTCTCACTGGTAACTCAACTACTAAGAGCCATTTAGAAATGCTAACAATAAAACTGAATTAAATGGTTTATTCTATTCAGTGAGATAAAGCCTAATTATTGTTGTTCAGTCACTAAGTCATGTCTGACTCTGCGACCCCATGGACTGTAGCATGCCAGGCTCCTCTGTCCATGGGATTCTCCAGGCAAGAATACTGGAGTGGGTTATCATTTCCTTCTCCAGGGGATCATCAGAATCCAGGGATCAAATATACATCTCCTGACTGGCAGGCAGCTTCTTTACCACTGAGTCACCAGGGAAGCAAAGTCAACTATATAGATATAAGTTAATTTTATGGCCAAATCTCATGAACAGCAAAAAAAAAAAAAAAATTCTGATCTATTATGTATCTTATTCTATGATACACCCACTTCTTTAAAAATATTAAATATTACTCCAGTCATCCAATGCTCTATAGTATATTACTATATAAATCACTAACACAAAACAGCTATTGATCCTGAGGTCAGTATTTCAGACAGGGAACAGAAGTGACAGCTTGCCTCTGTTCCACACTTAGTGGCCTCGGGTGTGAAACACCAGAGACTAGGGCCTAGAATCTTTGAAAGAATAGTTCACTGACAAATGCAGTGATAGATACTGCCTGTCATATAAGAGCCTCAGTTTTTATTCACAGTGCCGATCCATGTGGTCTCCTGACAGCCTGGTCCAGGCTTCCCCCAGCACAGTGACTGGGTGCCATGGCTAATGTGACACCATGGTAATGTGACAGAGAGAAAGCCAGACAAAAGCCTTAAAGTTTTTAAGACCTAGCATTAAAATCACACAGAATTTGCTTTCACCATTTTCTATAGATTCACACAGACCCCATCCCAATAACCAGATTCCAGAGGAGGGAACACAAATCCCATCCTGGGTGGAAGAGTGTCAATCACTTTGTAAGAACAGCATGAGAGAAGTGATATGTGGTCATCTCTGAAAACTGCAATCTGCTACAAATATGGGTAAGAGTTTACCATTCACCAGTGAGAAGGAGGAAATTCTCCATGTACTTGTTCTTGTTTCTTCATCCTTTGCTGTTCAGTTCAGTTCAGTCATGTTCTACTCTTCACAACCCCATGGACTGCAGCACGCCAGGCCTCCCTGTCCATTACCAACTCCTGGAGCTTGCTCAAACTCATGTCCACTGAGTTGGTGATGCCATCCAACCATCTCATCCTCTGCCATCCCCAGCTCCACCTGCCTTCAATCTTTCCCAGCATCAGCGTCCTTTCCAATGAGTCAGTTCTTCGCATCAGGTGACCAAAATATTGAAGCTTCAGCATCAGTCCTTCTAATGAATATTCAGGATTGATTTCCTTTAGGATTGACTGGTTGGATCTCCTTGCAGCCCAAGGGACTCTCAAGAGTCTTCTCCAACACCCACAGTTGAAAATTAATTTAAAAACCTTCCTATATATTAAACTGAGCTCCCCAGGTGGTTTGGGGCAAAGAATCTGCCTGCCAGTGAAGGAGACACAAGAGACGTGGGTTTGATCCCTGGGTTGGAAGATCCCTCGGAGAAGGGAATGGCTACCAACTCCAGGATTCTTGCCTGGAGAATTCCATGGACAGAGGAGCCTGAGGAGCTACATACAGTCCATGTGGTCACAAAGAATCAGACAAGACTAAGCAACTGATCATGCACACACGCATATACTAAACCAAGTCTCTACTAGAAATATGTAGGTATTTCTAAAACTAGATAAGGAAAAAATGTCCATACTTTAGGAATAAACATTTACTTTCAAGAAATTTCAGCTTTATATGAAAATTTCAGTGTTTGATATGAAAATTACAGTACTGAACAAACTTGTAAGTAATATTATTGTGAGATGTACTGTCATATCTATTTAGGGATCACAAATACATTTGGAAAAACTTAAGGTAGCATTTTAAAAAGATCTGGATCATAATAAATGTAAACAAAAGAAACCACCAATAAATTCCCAGTGACCAATGTCTAATATAACATCACATAATGTATGTGACATAATGGTATGTACACTATCTGTAAATCAGAGCTTATCTACGAAGACACCTTTAAGAAAATATGACAGCACTATAGAAAGTCCCTGAAGAAAGAAATTATAGATAAACTAGATAGTGCTCACCAATCTCAACAGTTTAAGCAATGCTATTTTTCCATGAAAATTAATTCTAAGTAATTTTATGACATTACCAACCTCTCTACATTATTACAGTTCTCATCATTTTACTTGGCTAACACAATTCCCAAAGAGAATTATATTGGAGCATACATTTCTCGCAATTATGAGACCATGAATGGTCAAAACTTACTTTAAGAAAAATAACATGCAAAATTGCCACATTTGCTTAAAATTATTGGTGATATGTTTAATTCAATACACTGCTTTTTCCTAAGATGAAAAGTGAAAAAAGTGTTAGTCATTCAGTCATGTCTTACTCTTTGCAACCCCATGGACTGTAGCCAGCCAGGCTCCTCTGTTCATAGGATTCTCCAGGCAACACTACTGGAGTGGGTTGCCATTCCCTTCTTTAAGGGAACTTCCCAACCCAGAGATCAAACCAGAGTCCCCTGCATTACAGGCAGATTCTTTTCCTTCTAAGCCTTCTGGCAATATATTTAATTCAATACACTGCCTTTACCTAAAGTAACTTTACTTAAAGTTACTTTAAGTAACTTTTGGACATACCTAAATGAGGTGTTCGGATGGCATCATTGACTCGATGGACATGAGACAAAGCAAGCTCTGGGAGTTGGTGATGGACAGGGAAGCCTGGTGTGCTGCAGTCCATGGGGTCGCAAAGAGTCGGACACAACTGAGTGACTGACTGAACTGAAAAATTTCTAAAATAGAAAAAGCCCAATATAAAAAGGAAGTTCCATTTTGTCCTAGTTTTTTGTTTGTTTGTTAAGCTTTCAGTACCTTTGCATGCATGCTCAGTAATTTCAGTCGTGTCCGACTCAGCCACCCTATGGACTTTAGCTCACCAGGCTCCTCTGTCCAAGGGATTCTCCAGGCAAGAATACTGGAGCGGACTGCTTTGCCCTTCCTCTTCAGTACTTTTATTCATATATATATATATATATGAATATTTATATTTATATATATTTATATATATTTATATTTTGATATATGATATATATTCATATATATATATATATCAGTTTGGATATATAAATCAGAATGATATATATATCAGTTTGGAAGGTAAAAACATAGGAGAGAATCCATTAGGTTAGGCTAAGGTGGTGCTCATGGTAAAGAATCTGCCTGCCAATGCAGGACACATGAGAAAAAGGCATGGGTTCAATCCCTGGGTCAGGAAGATCCCCTGAAAAGGGAAATGGCAATCTACTCTGTATTCTTGCCTGGAGAATCCCATGGACAGTAGAGCCTGGCCAGCTACAGTCCATAGGGTTGCAAAGAGTTGGATACGACTGAAGCTATTTAAGCACACACAAAAATTGTTAAAAGACACAAAGGATAAATTGAGCTCAGAACTGCACAAACACATAATATGTTTCAAAAAAGATGAGTGCAGGATTCACCTAAAATGGTTACAGCTGGGGGCAGGGCATTCAACGATAATGAAATGAATGATAGAAAATGGATGTAAGCCATAGAAAATGAATGAAAGTATAACCCAGTTATCATGTTAACTAATCTTTTAAAAGACTGTGAAAGAATGAAAATGAGAAGAGTAAAATAATTTCAAAATTTCAGCAATACAAATGCAAATTTGGAGGAAAGTGTGTATCTTTAGAAAGGGTTCAGCAGGGAAAAGTCTGGATGGCCCCTTCTAGCTGGTTTATAGATTGCGTGATGTCCTTTGAGTTGCTCCCTCTTGACAACTGAACACTCACAGTGTGATAACCTGGTGATTGCACTGTTTTCATCAGTTATATTTTTACAAATAGGTAGACTCATTCATTGGAGAAGGCTATGGCACCCCACTCCAGTATTCTTGCCTGGAAAATCCCATGGACAGAGGAGCCTGGTGGGCTGCAGTCCATGGGGCCGCAAAGAGTTGAACATGACTGAACGACTACCCTTTCACTTTCACTTTCATGCACTGGAGAAGGAAATGGCAACCCACTCCAGTGTTCTTGACTGGAGAATCCCAGGGACGGGGGATCCTGGTGGGCTGCCGTCTATGAGGTCACACAGAGTAGGACACGACTGAAGTGACTTAGCAGCAGCAGTGTATCTTTAAGGAATGATGAACACTCAAAACTAGTTTTAATTATCAATAAAAGTTAACTATCTCTAAGAATATAGTATAATAAAAGTATGGTACAGCACTGTACAAACATTTCCTGTACTTTGAATTAGCCAAACAATACTTGTGAACAGGTGTGTGTGTGTGTGTGTGTGTATAAACTGTAAAATTAAGACATTATTTTTAAGACTTTTAAACTTCATAAATGATCATATACATATATGACATACATGTATACACACATCCCTTTTACTGAAGTTTTTTTCTTTTTTCTTCCAGTTTGTGGTGCTAAAAAAAAAAACCGATAATTTTTATGGTTATACTTTACATGTATGATCTGGCATATGGCTTAAAGCTTATTTCTGGAGATAGACATACCTGGTTGATTCATAACTCTATTAGTTTTCCATATCTGGCATAACAAATTACCATAACCCTGGAAGCTAAAAATAATAGAATGTTTTCCTCTTTCAGCTCTGAAGACTAGGAATCCACCATTAGTGTCACTGAACCAAAACCAAGGTGTCAGCAAGGCGGTGCTCCCTGGGAAGGTTCCAGGGGAGAACCTGCTCTTTGCAACTTCCAGCTTCCAGGGGCTGCCAGCATTCTCTGTGACCATACCTCTTTCAGTCTCTGCTTCTGTGGTCCCATGACACTCTCCTCCATGTGCCAGTGTGTAAAATGCCACTCTGCCTTCCTCTTATAAGGATGCATGTGGACAACTGAGGATATCTTCCCACGTCAATGTCCTTTACTTCAAATATCTGCAAAGACCCTCCCTTTTGCCATTTAAAGTAGCATTCAAAAATTCCAGGGATTGAGAGTAGGAGATGAATATCATTTGGAAGGACGTTTTTCACCCTCCAGATCCACTAACTATCTAAATCAACTTTGGAAAGTTACTTAAACTTTCTAAATCTTAGTGCTTTTCTCCTTGATGGACTAAAAATAAGAGTAATAACCTTATGAGGATATAAATAAAGAATATAAAGCATTAAACACAATTCTTTACACATGTTAAATGTCAATAAATATTGCCTATTGTCATTTTCATCTTTGCTCCATTCCTTTTTTTTCACTGCCACTGCTTCACTAATATCCTATAAAAGTGTTAGCACTTCACTATGAGGAGAGTATTTAAACATTATTGATCCACTCTCCTTACAAGTTGCATGGCTTTTCCTACTTCTGTGGCCATTTCCTACATTTGCCACCTCCTTGCTCTGATTCCAAATCCTCCACTAGTATCATGAGGACCCAGTATGTCAAAATACAATGTTAAGAGGAAGTCACTTTTACATGAATTTCAGTTAATAATTTCACAAATTAGTTCAAATTTGCACATAGCACCAGACAGAATTACCTTAAATAGCATCTCATTAGAAAAACCTGAACTAGGTTGAAGGATGACCATTCTACAATACTGATTATCATGTTTTATGAGGCATATATATATATGTGTGTGTGCATGTATATTGGAGAAGGAAATGCCAACCCACTCCAATGTTCTTGCCTGGAGAATCCCAGGGACGGGGGAGCCTGGTAGGCTGCCGTCTATGGGGTCGCACAGAGTCGGACATGACTGAAGCGACTTAGCAGCAGCAGCAGCAGTGCATGTATATATACATGCACACACATATATTTCTGATTCCAATTTGAGAATGTTTATTTTGTAATGGAAAAATAAAAATATTATTATATGCAAAATACAAATATAAAATTATGATATTATAAAATATAAATGTATTACTGAGTTAATCCTGAAAGATTTTTACGAAAGCAGCTGTGGTAATAAGAGTCTTCTAATCTTCCTATATCTCTAAAACCAACCCCATTCTAAATTAACTGAATGCCTTACAACTTTCATGACATTTGTAACTTATCTTTCAAGTATGTAGTACAGTCTATAAATGGATATTTATTTTTATAATTATTTGATGTTCCCACTAAACCATAAGCTTATAATGCATTTGCTTTGTTTGTGGTTATAACCTCAGTTCATGGTCAACAGCAACCAATAAGTAAATATTTTTGAATAAACTAATACCATTTTTGAATAAACTAATACCACTGTTCTATTCTTCTTTTATTAAATTTTCTCTTAAACTGTCAATTAATCTTCCAAATGTATACTGGATAACTCACAGAGCAATTTTAATATTTGTATAATGAATATGTGGAGAACATCTTTAACCCTGTACTTGAAAATGTTCCTTTTACCACAAATTATAATTTTTATCCATTTATAACTTAAGCTAATATACAAAATTAAACATTGCACAATTTTACTAGCTTATGTGTAAACTAGTTTCTAAATAGAGGCCTGTGACTAATATAATTTTATAAAGTAAAAGATGCTATTTTCTGCTAATATGTTTATTAATATTCCACAAAAGAAAAAAGAATCAATGTTAATCTGTTATGAGTAACACATTAAGCCTCATTACTGAATAAGTCATTTTTGTCACTAACATCAATAATTTGGGGGGACACTTGCTTGAATTCATTTTAGTAATTAAGACGAGTAGTATTTTACTTTAACAATTTTTTTTCATTTCATACTTTTTGAACAAGAAAACTTAAAACTTTTACTAATGAATATAATACCTACTGAATATATCTGTATTTTATATATAGGAAAGTGTGCAAACAAATTTAATTTAAAAATGTCCACAAAGATAGAAAGTTTAGCAGATTTATTGAACTATATAAATGAAAAGTATTAGAAGACTGAGCCATTTCCTAAAAGTAAGGGAAACTGAAATTTATGCCTTGGTTAACAATTTTACAATAATGACAATTTACTTTTATAATTACATGAACACAAAATAGATTTTCTAAATGTCTGCACAGTGTGATACAATTTGGAGTCAAATCTAGATACAAGAAATTTTGCTTTGATTTTCAGTGGGGCTTCTCTAAAAGTGATGGCATTTGAATCAGTACTTCATATTTAAGAACTACATACATTAGAAAATACATTTCTCCAGAGTTTGGCTGTATGGGGTGGGAGTAGGGGCAGAATGCAAGTTTGACAAATTATACCAGAGCCTTTAGAACATAATACACATATAAACACAGATATACATCTATGTATGTGCACTTGTGTGTATGTAAATACAAATAAGACATAACAGAAATAATTAATTCATGAGTGCATGTTTTAAGATGCCATCATGTCCGACTCTTTGCAACCCCATGGACTGTAACCTACCAGGCTTCTCCATCCATGGGATTTTCCAGGCAAGACTACTGTAGTGGGTTGCCATTTCCTTCTCCAGGAGATCTTCCTGACCCAGGGATTGAACCCGGGTCTCCCTCATTGTAGGCAGACGCTTTACTGTCTAAGCCATTACTTTACTTTACTTTAAGCTGAAACAGTGATTGGTTATACTTGTGTCACCTTACGAGAGAATGTGATAATTCAGACACCTGGAGGCTCCCTGAAGCAACAGCCGTGATCAGGGAAGGTCAAGTCTGGCAGTGACCACCCAGCAAGGGGACCGAATGCACAGGTTGTCACACAGAAGAGGCTGAACTTCATTCAGAACAAAACAAAAATATGTTTATAATCTAAAAATGTAATATAAATTTGATAACAGAATGGTTGGCTTATAACATGTAAATGCAATCATAAATTTATTAGTTTAGAAGATAACAGGTGAATTATTCAAATGATAGAAATCCTATTGGGCAAATTCTTCAGAAACCCTCCAAAAGATTACAGGTTCATTAAAAATCTAGCACTGATATTGAAGTAGATGTGAGAGGATGTACAAATGGAGAAAATGTCATATAATTCTCTCAACAGAGAGCAGGAAGTAAGTGCAGACTGGAATCTGGCATAGGACACAAATCTGGGTGAGACATAAAGAACAGAGCAGAGGTTTCTAACAGGGTACCAAAATGACTCGAGAAAAATGGGTAAGATCAGAACTGAAAGACTGGACCCAGGGCATAAGGTCTAACTGGGTCCCAACCCAAGAATGCCACATTACTGTAGAGAATTAAAGCTCCTTCAGTGCAGCCTGCCTCAGGAGACTGAGACGAGACAGAAACTACAGATAGAGCCCAGTTGCCTCAGCTGCCCAGACAAGTGCCTTAGAAAGAGACGGGATCTCTGCCTGCCCCTCCAGTTATTGCAGGGTGCCATACTCTTGGGAAGGATGCAGAGCTGGAGACTGGCATGAATTTACTGGAATAGCAAAGAGCTTGGGAATCTAGGCAAGGGACAAATAAAACACTGAACAGCTGACTGTGGAAGGAACTCAATGCAAACACAAGGCTGGGAGAAATAGAAAAATCTGAATGACTAGAGATCTTGGCATGGCCATAAAGAGCAGAATTATTTTCTTCTTTCTCTTTGATTAAACAGTTGAATCTAATGCACATAAAATTTAAAACAGTAAACACCTGTAAAATTTTTAAATCACTATGCTAACCATATTTCTATTCATTTGACTATTATAATACATATAGTATATTATTTGTATGTTATATATACAGTAATATATTTTCTGGAACATTCATTTACCTCATATTTGGAAATATTATAAAACATCTATAAACTATTAGAGATATTCAGGAACTACTATCTTTAGCCTTTAATTTGTAACTTTGTAAGGAAAACATGTTTGGGGGAGAAATGTGTGCAACTTTCACTGAATCCTCCTTAAAAATTTGGTCATTACTTTCAAGTAAATTTAACATGCCTTATAAAAGAGCTCTGCTAAATTGAAACTGATAGGATTCATTTACCTAAAAGTCTCCAGTTGACAAGCAAACTGATTAAAATATTATCGTACATTCCTTATGTCAGCAAGTCGTTCAACATATTTCAAATGGCACATTGATGCTGTGAACTTTTCGTTCTATGTCAGAAGAGTAAATGTGCCCGGTAATGTTAAAAAAAAAAAAAATGCAAACTGAAAATAGACATTCCAGCTATTGTATATTATCACATTCTGCTGAACTTGGAAACAAGC
Organism: Bison bison bison; assembly: GCF_000754665.1. Classification (NCBI taxonomy): domain Eukaryota; kingdom Metazoa; phylum Chordata; class Mammalia; order Artiodactyla; family Bovidae; genus Bison; species Bison bison. The sequence goes on from NW_011494961.1 coordinate 322,782, forward strand.
AAGAAAGAACATTATTTGAAAGAATGATGATAAAGTCATCAAAGAGCAGGACATTTAGTAAGTTTTTTTTTTTAGAAACATGGCTTTATTTCTACTAATAATAGTGTTATTGTTAAAGTTTACCAGCTGAGACCTGCAAAGTTGTTTTTATGATTTTTAAAAACTATTTGCCAAAGTTTAGGCAGTTTTTCAGTTGAGAATACACTCTCCAGATGATATAAATTGTTGTTTAAAGCTAATTTCCTTTTATTTCCCCATTGATATTGCCTCTTATTTAAAGTTACAAAAGACAGTAGGAAAGAGGATTCTGGGAGCAAGACAGTGAAGTGATGTGAAGAAAGAGCCATGAACCAAGGAATGCAGGCAGCATCCAGACACTGGAAATCAAGGACTATTTCCCAGGAGCTCCCAGGAGGCATGCAGCCCTGACCAACACTTGGTTTCAGATTTCTAAGAACTAACGGGGAGTGGCCAACTGAGTGGAGTGGAAGGACCTTGAGCTCCCCTCCTCCCACTCTCATACCAAAATTACAGCTATTTACAGAGCAACCATCAAGATGAACAATGCGACACTGACCGAAAACGTTTCCCACACCAACAGATATTAAACGAGAGCCACAGTGAGACGGGTAGCAGTGCAGAGGTATGGTATAGTCAAGAGCCACACCTCCAGGAAAGGTGACCCATAAGTGGGAGTACAGTCATAACTGCAGAGGTTCTCCCCAAGGACTGAGGGGTCCAAGACCACATCAGGCTTTCCAGCCTGGGGAGCTAGACCAGGAAGATGAGCTCCGAGAATATCTGGCTTTGAAGTCCAGCAGGGCGTACAAACAGCAGAGCCTGGGGGCTGTACGAAACACACACTCAGCTCTTTTTTTTTTTTTTAACTTGAAAAAAATCACATTTATTTACTGTCAAACCGTGTTAAACTTTACACTGGATATTAGTGATGGGCTCATTATTAACAGGTTTACACAAAGGGATGAAAAGAAAGGCAGAATTTTGCTGAAACAATTTACATTTCATTAGAACTTTATCATAAAATAAATTAATTACTAAATATAGGCAGAACGAATATGGAAGAGTAATATTTATGTTTTATTTCATTTTTTTAAAAAAGAATAGGCACCTTTTGTTCACTAGAAAGTTTGTGAGAAGTGCCCAGTGCCCTCGCTGCCCCCTGTTCAAGAACAAACAGAGGGGTGACACACAACCTTTTCTAGATTTTACCACATTTGTGCAAGGCATGGCATAACTGGCTTCAAAGAGTTTTTTCCCCCATAAAACACGCTCTTTTGGCAATAAGAAATTTAAATGTAAGAATAAGGACTAACATGTCAAAGCAGAACACTGTATACAGTGGAAAATAAGTGAAAATGGGAAGAACTTACCATGACTTCTTCAGCTGAGATGTTCAAAACCACAGTATCAACCACAAGCACTACTTCACAGAAAGGCCCCATGAGCACAACTGTAGCTGGATCACAGGAAAGAAGCAAAGGGACAAAAGCACCTCCAGCAGTTTCTACAACCAAAATTCCTCCTGTAACAAATATTTTTCCCCTGCCAGAGAGATTCTGCGAAGCATTAGACGCGAGGGGGATAAGGTGGCCTCAGACACAAAGGGGAATGATGGTTGAACGACAGTGTCCCAAGGGAACGAGAGGAACTGCCTCGTATCTCTGCATGCTTTCCACTGGAACATGGAACCCTAAGGGCCCTGATCTTAGCAACTGTACCTCGCACACTCAGCTCTTAAAAGGCACACATGGTTTCTTATACACGTGAGACCAGGTGCAGATGAAATAATTTGAAAGGAACCTGCATTAAACACACTTGCTGATCTTGGGGAACCTCCAGAGAACCAAGAGGCAACTGGGAGTCCCTGGGGGGACACAGATGCTGGTGGCAGCCTTCTGTGGGAGATCGTTCTACCAGGAAGTCACTGGTGCTGGCAAGTACCATTTGGGAATGCTCCTTCTAGCCTATTGAAAGAAGCTTAACTGCCCACCAGTCAGTTCAAGTCCTTGACACCCTCAGCCCCGCAACCAGCTAAGTGGAAACCCAGTCCCACCTACCGCCAGGGCGACTCTACACTTGGGCTCCCCCAGGTTCCCCAGCAAGTAGCCTTGTGACCTGGCACTGCCCACCACTTGGCAAGGATAGGCTCAGAAATCCCTGGCTTCATAGTCTACTGTGCTGGAAAGACTCCATGTACCAGTTGACTGGCACAGCCCCAGGTCCCAGAGCCAGCAGCTGACCAGGACCTGGTCCCACCCCCCAGCAGGCCAGAATCAAGACTCCACAGATATGACAGCAGCTGCCAGGACCTGGCCATGCCCACCAGAGCATAAGGATAAGATCAGACCAGGGGCACTGCAATCAGCCATGCCAGGACCCAGCCCCACACATCAGAAGGCAGCAGCATCCCACATAGGAGCATCCCTAGATCATATAGCTCTGCTGACCAGAGGGGACTGTGCTGCTGGACACCACAGGACGTCTGCTACATAAGGCTATATCTCCAAGGTCAAGAAATGTAACCAACATACCTAACAGACAGAAATAAAGACAGAGACTCAGGCAAACTAAGGCAACAGAGGAATGTGTTCCACGTGAAGGAACACTATAAAACTCTAGAAGAACTAAGGTAAGAGGAGATGGACGATTTACTTAATATGGAGTTTAAGGTAATAATCATAAAGATGCTCAATGAACATGGGAGAAGAATGGCTGAACACAGTGAAAAGTTTAACAAAGAGAAAATAGAAAGAACCAAACAGAGCTGATGAATATAACCGCTGAAATAATAGAAGGCATCAACAGCAGGTGAAAAAGATACCAAGAAATAGATCTGGAAACTGGAAGATAAAATAGTGGAAATCACCAAAGTGGAACAGAAAAAAAAAGAAAAAAATTTAAAAAGAAAAAAATATTTTAAAAAGGAAAGTTTAAGAGACTTCTGGGACAACATCAAGCATATGAACATTCACATCATAGACATCCCAGAAGGAGGAGAGAGAGAGAAGGGTCAGAGAAATTATTTGAAGCAATAGAGCTGAAAACTTCCCAAACCTGGGGGTGAAAAAAAAAAACAGACATTCAGGACCAGGGAGCACAGACAGTCACAACAAGATCAACCCAAACAGATCTATACCAAGACACACCACAAATCAAAATGACAAAAATTAAAGAGAGAGTCTTAAATGCAGCAAGGGAAAATGGAACTCCCACAAGACTGTCAGTTGACTTTTCAGCAGGAGCTTCACAGGTCATTCATATATGTAAAGCAATGAAAGGAAAAACAAAAACTTACAACCAAGAATACTCTATCCAGGGAGGTCAGCAACATGCCAGAATAAAACACTACCTTTCAATATCCCCTTTAAAAAAAAAAAAAAAATCCCCTTCAATCGATAGCCAGAAAAACATCCCCGAATCTAAAAGGTGCCTCTACCCAACACAACAGGAGGCCAGAGAATTTCCCAATGCATCGACCCCTACACATCCAAAGGTGGGAGGACTGAAACACACTGATGAGCTGGAACCAAGGGAGAAGCAGAGTCTGTGTCTTGGAGTCCCAGCCCTCTGACCGTGGCAGCTGAGCCCACAGCCTCAGATCCCAGGAGAAGTAGGGCAGGTGGCACACGTGGCTCCAGCATCCATTCCACAGCCACACCCTGGCCACAGGGAATGGGGCAGCGGGGCCTGGGTCCAGTCCCTCCCATGCCGAGATGCCCATGACTCCAGCCTCTGCCTCTCCACCTGCGATGGCAGATCCTGTGCCATCACACCAGACACAGAGAGGAGGCAGCTGTACAATCGGGATTCCCCCTGGCCACCCTCCTCCTGTTACAGTAGCCACGCCTGTGATCCTGGACATGAGGCAAGAGCCCACCATCCCAGTGACAACAGCAGCTATGGCAGAAGCAAGGCAGAAATGACCCCAGATGTAAAAGAAGCTGCAAGGAAGGCCCAGAGCCTCAGTTCTTAGAGAGACTGTGGAGGCTGGAACATGCCAGGTCTCAAATATAACCAGAGGCACTCAGTAAGAGAAACCAAAAATCTGTGTTATAGTGCCACCTACCAAAAAAAAAAAAAGAAAGAACTGTAACATCTAACATTTCATTTCAAATGCAGAGACAGGACAATTCATTAAGTATCATGAGGAAGCAGTCACACTGCACCACAGAAAATAAATGACAATTCTCCGGAAACCAACAAAGCTGACAGAGAATATAAAATAGCTGTCAGGAAGAAACTCAGTGAGCAACAAGAAAAACTCAGAAAGGCAGTTTAAAGAGGTTGGGAATAAAAGTAATAAACAGAGGAATATTTTACCAAAGAGACTGAAACTCTAAAAAATAATCAAACAGAAATTCAAAACCAAAAAGTTCTTCAGAAGCTGAAGAACTCAAGAAATAAGATGAAAAATATTTTAGAAAGCAGTGGAAATTAAGAAGACCACATTGAAGAGAGAATCATCAAGCTCTAAGACAAAAAAATCTCCCCGGTTGCTCAAATGGCAAATCTGAATTTGCTTGCAATGCAGGACACCTGGGTTCAATCCCTGGGTTGGGAAGAGCCCCTGGAGGAGGGCATGGCAACCCACTCCAGTATTCTTGCCTGGAGAATCCCATGGACAGATGAGCCTGGCAGGCTACAGTCCATGGATTTGCAAAGAATTGGACACGATTGAGTGACTAACACTTTCACAAGACAGAAGTATAGAAATCATACAAGTTATGAGAGGAAAAAGAAATAAGACATAGAAAACAAAATTCTATGACAGCCATGTGACTCTCAGGAAGGGCTATCTTAGGGTAACGGATATTCCAAAAGAAGAGAAAAAGAAGGAAGCAGAGAATTTAAAGAAATGAGCTGAGAAATGGGGAAGGAACTGGTTATACAAATCCATGAAGATGAGTGAACATCTAATCATTATTTTGCCAACAAAGGTCTGTCTAGTCAAGGCTATGGTTTTTCCAGTGGCCATGTATGGACGTGAGAGTTGGATGTGAAAGTTGAACTGAATCAGTTCAGTCAGTCAGTCGTGTCCGACTTTTGCAACCCCATGAATCGCAGCACACCTGACCTCCCTGTCCATCACCAACTCCCGGAGTTCACCCAAACTCATGTCCATCGAGTCGGTGATGCCATCCAGCCATCTAATCCTCTGTCATCCCCTTCTCCTCCTGCCCCCAATCCCTCCCAGCATCAGGGTCTTTTCCAATGAGTCAGCTCTTCACATCAGGTGGCCAAAGTACCGGGATTCCAGCTTCAGCATCAGTCCTTCCAAAGAACACCCAGGACTGATCTCCTTTAGAATGGACTGGTTGGATCTCCTTGCAGTCCAGGGGATTCTCAACAGTCTTTTCCAACACCACAGTTCAAAAGCATCAATTCTTCGGCGCTCAGCTTTCTTGACAGTCCAACTCTCACATCCATACACGACCACTGGAAAAACCATAGCCTTGACTAGACGGACCTTTGTTGGCAAAGTAATGTCTCTGCTTTTGAATATGCTATCTAGGTTGGTCATAACTTTCCTTCCAAGGAGTAAGCGTCTTTTACTTACCTCAATGCAAAAATACCTTCTCCAAAAAAACTTTATATTAATACTGTCGAAAGTCAATAACAAAGAAAAATATATAAAGCCCGCCAGAGAAAAGAAGGATAGTAATCTACAAAGGAACCCCCATTAGGCTCTCAACAGGTTTCTTATCAGAAAGCTTACAGACCAGGAGAGAATGGAATGACATTCTTGAAATTATAAAAGATAAAAACTGTTACCAGAGAATACTCTATCCAGGAAAGTTGTCATTCAGATACAAAGGAGAAACAAAGATGTTGCCAGACAAACAAAAGCTGAGGGGATATATCAATACTAGATGTGCCTTACAAGAAATGTTGAAAATAATTCTACCAGAAACAAAAAAAGTACACAAAACTTTGAGTAAGGTGATAAACAGAACCAAAAAACTGTAACTCTTTATAAGAAGAGCTTTTCAAACATGTTATTATACCATAAAGGTTAAAGAGACAAATAAAGTGGAAAAATAACTATACCCACCTCAATTTGTTAATAAACTCACAATATAAAAAAGAAAAATTGGAGACAACAAAAACATAAAATTGGAAGAGGAAAATTGAAAAGGGTACAGTGAGGGTCAATGGCCCCAGCACCCTAGTTCCATCAATTTCACACAGAACACCAGCACAGTTAAGTGGGCATCGGTGCTCTTTACAATATTCTCATCAGCCAGAATCAACAAACAATAAAACCCTTAATATCAGCTGTACAACCAGGCAATCAGACATAGGAAAATGAAGCACTGCTGCTATTTCCATGGAACAGGGCTAAAACTCTGTATTTTTTGTTTTAAGTAAAATGTATTAAATGCAGGTGTGTAAAGAAACAGTACATTTTGGAATTTGAGTAATTAATTTAGGGAAGAGCATATGTATCATGGAGATATCTCCAATTAATATCCTTTACAAATAATCAAGCAGAGCTGAGCAGACATCAAATCAGTCATTTATATAAGAAACAGTGACAGGGTTACTGTGAGAACATAAATCTAAAATAAACCATTTTCTGTCTACCAAGGAAACTTTCATATTTAGTTTTCCTAAGTCAGGTCCAAATCAATCAGCAGAAGATATTTTAATTTATTTAGCCCTGGACTAAATCTACAGGATTTTCCTGGAAAATATAACTTGTCCATTTTGGACTTAATAAAATTCCTCAAAAAAACACTATATAAAATAAATAGACCATGCTAGAGCGTAGTAACTGTAGTCAATAATAGTAAATTATATATTTAAATCACTAAGCGAGTAGCTCTTAAAACAAAAATTCTCACTGCAAAAAAATAAAATTCTAACTATGTGTGGTGATGGATGTTAACTAAACTATTTCTGGTGATAATTTCACAATATGTTAAATAAGGAATCATTACATTTGGACACCTGAAGCTAATATAATGTTATGTCAGTTATATTCCAACAAAGATAAATTATTTTAAAAAGGAACATTATAAAGGGTATCTTCAAGATGGCTTCTGTGGTGGCTCGGCAGTGACGATTCTGCCTGCCGATGCAGGAGATGTGAGTTTGATCCCTGGAGAAGGAAACGGCAACCCACTTCTTGCCTAGGAAATCCCATGGACAGAGAAGCCCGGAAGGCTACAGTCCATGGGATCACAAAAGAGTTGGACACAACTTAGCAACTAAATAACAACCTTCAAAACAATGTTTTCCCTTCTACATGAGATGCTATAGGTACCACAGTGCAGTGACAAAATACAGCCAGTGACATTGAAAACTGGTAGCTCATTTGTAGATTCCACCACTCTTGTTTCCTCAGGTCTCTTTCAAAGCTCTTTGTGTTTTTGTCACTACCTCTGTCTCTCAGGGAGAGAGGGTATTATTTGGTAGAGGGGACAGTGAATTTACTGATTGACCAAACCATTATGATGACCCCCATGTTATAATCAATGAAACCCACTCTCACATCCCTGGGACTTACCAGTGTTTATTTTACAGCTCAGAAAAGCCACCCATTATGAAATGGCAAGTCCAAGGAAAATGCAAAAGAGTGTCTACAGTATCTTTGCAAAGCACAATCCAGGAAGGGCTTAAGTTTTTGCTATCTTTAGGGGGTAAAGGAAGAAGGGTCTAGTAAGTATGTGCTTTACAGATGTGCTTGATCATGTTCAAAGACATGGTAACAGGAGGGTAGTGTTTAGTTTCCTCCTAAATGAATATCTCTTTATTGATCCATGCTATCTTCCTGTTGCTAGACTTTTTTTTTTTTTTTTTAGTTTCTTCAGAACACCAACAGACAGCATGAAAACGAATTACCTCCCTATTTTTCTTACAAATAGCTGTGAAAAGAAGAGAAGTGAAAAGCAAAGGAGAAAAGCAAAGATATACTCATTGAATGCAGGGTTCAAAGAATAGCAAGGAGAGATAAGAAAGTCTTTCTCAGCGATCAGTGCAAAGAAATAGAAGAAAACAATAGATTGTGAAAGACTAGAGATCTCTTAAAGAAAATCAGAGATACCAAGGGAACATTTCATGCAAAGATGGGCTCAATAAAGGACATAAGTGGAAGGGACCAACAGAAGCAGAAGATATTAAGAAGAGGTGGCAAGAATACACAGAAGAACTGTACAAAAAAGATCTTCAAGACCAAGAAAATCATGATGGTGTGATTACTTACCTAGAGCCAAACATCCTGGAATGTGAAGTCAAGGGGGCCTTAGAAAGCATCACTACAAACAAAGCTGGTGGAGGTGATGTTGAGCTATTTCAAATCCTAAAAGATAATGCTGTGAAAGAGCTGCACTAAATATGTCAGCAAATTTGGAAAACTCAGCAGTGGCCATAGGACTGGAAAAGGTCAGTTTTCATTCCAATCCCAAAGAAAGGCAATACCAAAGAAGGCTCAAACTACTGCACAATTTCACTCATCTCACACACTACTAACCTAATGCTCAAAATTCTCCAAGCCAGGCTTCAGCAATACATGAACTGTGAAATTCCAGATGTTCAAGCTGGTTTTAGCAAAGGCAGAGGAACCAGAGATCAAATTGCCAACATCCATAGGATCATAAAAAAAGCAAGACAGTTCCAGAAAAATGTCTATTTCTGCTTTATTGAGTATTCCAAAGCCTTTGACTGTGTGGATCACAATAAACTGTGGGAAATTCTTCAAGAGATGGGAATACCAGAGCACCTGATCTGCCTCCTGAGAAACCTGTATGTAGGTCAGGAAGCAACAGTTAGAACTCGACATGGAACAACAGACTGGTTCCAAATAGGAAAAGGAGTACGTCAAGGCTGTATATTGTCACCCTGCTTATTTAACTTCTATGCAGAGTACATCATGAGAAACACTGGGCTGGAAGAAGCACAAGCTTGAATCAAGACTGCCGGGAGAATTATCAATAACCTCAGATATGCAGATGACACCACCCTTATGGCAGAAAGGGAAGAAAAACTAAAGAGCCTCTTGATGAAAGTGAAAGAGGAGAGTGAAAAAGTTGGCTTAAAGCTCAACATTCAGAAAACGAAGATCATGGCATCTGGTCCCATCACTTCATGGCAAGTAGATGGGCAAACAGTAGAAACAGTGGTTGACTTTATTTTTCTGGGCTCAAAAATCACTGCAGATGGTGATTGCAGCCATGAAATTAAAAGGTGCTTACTCCTTGGAAGCAAAGTTATGACCAACCTAGACAGCATATTCAAAAGCAGAGACATTACTTTGTCAACAAAGGTCCGTCTAGTCAAGGCTATGGTTTCTCCAGTCGTTATGTATGAATGTGAGAGTTGGACTATAAAGAAAGCTGAGTGCCAAAGAATTGATGCTTTTGAACTGTGGTATTGGAGAAGACTCTTGAGAGTCTCTTGTACTGCAAGGAGATCCAACCAGTCCACCCTAAAGGAGATCAGTCCTGGGCGTTCATTGGAAGGTCTGATGCTGAGGCTGAAACTTTAATACTTTGGCCACCTGATGCAAAGAGTTGACTCATTTGAAAAGACCCTGATGCTGGGAAAGATTGAGGGCAGGAGGAGAAGGGGATGACAGAGGATGAGATGGTTGGATGGCATCACCGACTCAATGGACATGAGTCTTGTTAGGCTCTGGGAGTTGGTGATGGACAGGGAGGCCTAGAGTGCTGCAGCTCATGGGGTCACAAAGAGTCAGACACAACTGAGAGACTGAACTGAACTGAAACTGTAAATAGGCAGAAATTTCAGCATGGAGGTCCCATAGTAACCAGGTATCATAATCACTTTTTTTCTGCTTTTGCCCTTCCCTGCATTGAATATGATTAATCTGGGCTGATTTATGAACAGGCACCCTCCCTGATGTTCTATGCTTGGTCAACTAAACTTTCATCTTTTCCTACATCTTACCTCCAACCTCTCCTTCATTCGTTTTTCCAGTTGTCCTAGCCTAGCCTAAATGTCATTTATCAAGACACAGATCTTGTATGTTTGTCTGTTTTTAGGGGGAAAAAGTGATTGGGACATCTTTTTCCCTTTCCAGAATATCACAGTTAAATTTGAGGTGAAAAATCCATTCATTTGAATCATGCCTGAGTTAAATTATGTCTACCCTCCTTTATTCTCCATAGCTGTCTTATTTGATTTCCTTATATCTGATTTTGTCCCTGTTTTTATTTCATCAGAATTGACTATGATCTTTACAAGCACCCATCGCTTATTAATTTATACATGGATGATAAAATGAAGTTGGAATTTGACTATTCATGGCTGAATTATCTTAGTTATCTTTTGGTCCCTTCATTTCCCCATTTTCCCCAATCTTGTCAGAAGTAGAGGAAGAGATAAGGGATAGAACTCAAATTCCTCAATTTTAAGTGCTCTCATCTGAGTTATTAATAGACTATGTTTTTGATATAATTATAAATTATCACTTACTAATATTACATTTTTATGACATATCTCATCAGTATTTCCTACTCTGACATGGTATAAAAATTACCACTGATTTGTATCAAGCATTATGCTAACACTATAAGACTATCTCATTTAATTATTATATATAACCCCAGGTAGTAAGTCACTATTAGCCCCATTTTACAGATGAGTCAAAGAGAGCAGAAGTTCCACAAGTCAACAGAGCTTATGGGGAAGAACTCAAATTCAAATCTAGTTTGCATAACTCTAAGTGAAAGTGAGAGTGAAAGTCGCTTGTGTCAGACTTTTTACTCCATGGACTGTAAAATCTATGGAATTCTCCAAGCCAGAATACAGGAGTGGGCAGCCCTTCCCTTCTCCAGGGGATCTTCCCAACCCAGGGATCAAACCCAGGTCTCCCGCATTGCAGGTGGATTGTTTACCAGCTGAGCCACAAGGGAAGCCCAAGACTACTGGAATGCATAGCCTATCCCTTCTCCAGCAGATCTTCCCAACCCAGGAATTGACCCAGAGTCTTCTGCATTGCAGGTGGATTCTTTACCACCTGAGCTATGAGGGAAGCATAACTCTAAACTTGTGTATTTAATATGACACAGACTTTAGAAATGTTTGCATTTTAAATTAATTATAATTTTATTTAAATTTCAATAACTTCACAACTCTACTTAGAATTTACAAGTACTCAGTGGTTCTCAGTGGCTTAGGAAAAAGCATAAACCTAAAAGTAAACCACAGATAAGAGGACAGTGAAAGTGACTGACAGAAAGCTTTTGTTTTTGTAACATGTCTGATAACACTGAGGAGTCCATCTCCAGCACCTTCATCTTGAATGAGCATATTGCCAGTGTATGAAGTGGCTACTAATAAACAACTAGATATGGAGCCAGGCCAGCCAGGCCAACCAGCCCATGAAGTTCCTATTTTAGAAAGCCCTGAGTAACTTAGACACCTGCTTGAGAACCCCCTTTCCTGTCGGGAGCCGCATTAGGCATTACTGACAAAGTGGAAGCACGGCCCAGATCCCCTCTCTTCATTCTGCAGGCACGGTCCCAGGATGAAGGAGTTAGGCCTTGTAATTCTGACTTGTCTTTTCCTCTCCTCAGCTGAGTTGACTGAAAAGGAATATTAAGGTGCTTATTGTTTTTGAGAGGAGCATGAGAAGGCACAAAGCCTTCTGCAGCTGTGCACATAAAATAATTCATAAAGTTAATCATTGACATTTGTTCAAGGACTTTTACAAAAGAGTGTTCCAGGATGAGCACATAGGCCGTAGCTTGAGGCCATGGGAGGGATTGCTATCTGAAGCCTATTTGTGAGGAAAATGTTTATGGCAAAGGAGTTTACTGAATTTAGGGCTTAGAAATAATTAAAATAGTTAGAAGTTAAAGATTTAAGGAATGTTGTAAAGTTAGAATATTTTACTATAGCTTATAGAAGTTAGGAACTTTTAGAGACACTATAGCTAGAAGCCTTTTTAAGAGATAGTGAGCTCAGGATGTTAAGGGCAAACAGGATTTAGGAAGATAAGTAGTAAACTGAGGAATGTAGCATGAG
>NW_011494961.1:334893-335210 GCF_000754665.1 Bison bison bison
GGCTTACATACAGTATGACATGTAAAGTACATCTAGATTTTAAGTGCCTTCAAGAGCTTAGTAAATCATCATAAGTAAAGCCAGGCATATAAAACAAAAACCAAGAAGAACCAATTGTATGTATTAGTTGGGTCCCCAGGTAACTGAAAACTGTTTTTAAGCAATCCCCACCATACCTTTAAAACAACTTTTATCCTCAAGCGCAAAGTAGCCACATTCAAATAGTTAAAGGATAAGTAAAAAGAACTTCAACTTTATTAAAAGTAAATAAATGTAACATATAATATGTACAGATGGCACATGGTGCCAATTTTATT
>NW_011494961.1:335310-352035 GCF_000754665.1 Bison bison bison
ATGTTAAGGGCAAACAGGATTTAGGAAGATAAGTAGTAAACTGAGGAATGTAGCATGAGTTACAATGTAATCACAAGTTAACTATAGGACACATTAGCTGCTGCTGCTTCTAAGTCGCTTCAGTCATGTCCGACTCTGTGCGACCCCACAGACAGCAGCCCACCAGGCTCCCCCTGGGATTCTCCAGGCAAGAACACTGGAGTGGGTTTCCATTTCCTTCTCCAATGCACAAAAGTGAAAAGTGAAAGTGAATTCGCTCAGTTGTGTCCGACTCTTTGCGACCCCATGGACTGCAGCCTACCAGGCTCCTCCATCCATGGGATTTTCCAGGCAAGAATACTGGAGTGGGTTGCCATTGCCTTCTCCGAGGAGGTAGATAATAGATGATAAGGCTGATTCCGAGAGAATCACTGAACCAGGAACTCTGTTTGAAAAGCAACAACAATTTATGGAGAAAATAAATCTGGGTCAGTGGGAACTGAAAATACCAAACCTCTGACCTAATGCTTTTGTAAAAGTATGAAAGAGAATCATAAGCTTGAAATAAACAGGCAGTCCAAAAAACTGAGAGTTTTTGAGAGGCTGTCTCATTTGCCGACACTGTCCATCTCTTCAGGCTGAATGCCTGGCTGCTGGAGCTGGACTCCGGCACTTTCCCACTTCTGTGCCCTAATTTCTGCTCTTATATTTTATATTTATTTAAAATTTTCCAATAAACAGCAGATTCACAAAACCCTAGGCACCCCATCTTTGACTCCAGTCAAGGCAGAACCCCAGGTCCATGTTCCCTGTCTATCTACTCAAACCTTAACTATGTCGCTCTTCATGTGCCAGGTATACCCTCTGGGACTGGTAATTAACAGATGTTTTCTCAAAGCTCTCTGAAGGCTCCTGCTGACGTGCATCTTGCAATCATTGTAAGAACCACAAGGGCTGGTCCAGCCACAACACTGACTCCAAAAGGGGAAGTATCTATGGGGACTTGCCACAGGTAGTAGAGACTCACATGAGTGCCACAGGTATTCGGAGCTGATTTTAGTAATGTAGTACATACAAAATCCACTTATTTATATATAAACATTTATATATATCTATATTTATATATATTTATATAAATATTTATAAATTTTTATATTTATATATATAAATAAGTGGCGTGTGTGTGTGTGTATATATATATGTGTGTATATATATATATGTGTGTGTATATATATATATATAAGTTTTCCAGTTATCTGCTACTGTCCTAAAACATAGTGGCTTATACAACAACAACCATTTCCTTAAATTTCAAGGTTCTGTGGGTTAGGAACTCATGTAAAGCTTGGGTAAGAAATTCTTCTGTGGTGTGAAACATGAGCAGGGTTTTCTGTGGTGTTCTACTGGTAGAAGGGAAAATCTGGAAGATCCAAGACTGATGCTAACAGGATTGTCTTGATGGAAATGAATAGAATCCCAGCTCAGCTGAGACAGTGGACCAAGAAAAGCTACACTTAACCTTTCCAGCATCACAGACTTAAGGGTAGTCAGAAGATTTACATGTCAACTCAGAGTTCAGAGTCACAGCACAATGAGAGATGGGAGGAAAATACCTGTGCTGGGTAAAGAATCATTCCTGTTAGCAAAAGCCATAACGAAGTCCATCAAGACTCAAGAAGACATATCAGGACCCCATCTTCATGTGGTACCTGCCATAGCCAGTGCCAAGAGACAAACCAAGCTCTGGGCTAAGTACCATGCACAAATCACCGCCCTCAATTTATTCATAAAGTCCATTTTATAGATCAAAAATGAAGGCACAGAGATCAAATAAATTGGGTGAGACTTCAAAACTGGGATATTGCACTGAAAAAACAGAAACCAGGGAATCAGGGGTATACTTTCAGAAGAGAAATACATGCTCTGACAAATCCACAAATAAAGGATAAGTCAATTCACATGTATTGACAGCAGTATTAATCTGTTATACAATGTATTGAGAGAAAAAAAAAAAAAAAACCCTCCAGAGACAAAATAACTTGTAAACAGCCATGTACAACAAAAAATCCAGTTTATTTAAAGTACTGATGAAGCAATGGTATGGAGCTAAAGGTGGAAAAATAATCATGCCATAAAATGTCATAAAAATGCACCATATTTGTAACAGAGAGTGTGAGTGAATGCGTGTGTGTATGTGTGTAGCGTGTGTGTGTGTGTGTACACACATTGTTTGCTAGATACAAAGATACAGAGCAGAAGGACAAAGAAAACATGAAACTCTCAACCAGGGAAAACTAATAAATATACATGACTGTTGACAGCTTTCTAAAGACAGGTACACTGTGCTGCACATGATTTATATGCTTAGCTCCTGGCTTGAAAAGAGAAATCAGCATTGGCTCCACATAAGCTGCTGAACTTTTCTGACCTCCAGCACTACAGGAAACTGTTCAGTGGTAACTTTATCCTCAAGAGCTAATTGACTGGCTTGTAATTTTATGCAAATTTCTACCTGATAATTTCAGTCTTGGGGCGGGGCAGGGGCAGAGAAGAAAGGTTTCCCTTTCTGGAATGTATAGTTCACAGTTAATAATTACAACAAGCACTAATAAGTAAAGAAACAGTTATAGCTTAAGGAGAACATAGCCAAAGAAGCATTAATTTTCCTCATTAAATGTACTTAATTAGTGCAGCTCTCCTCTGGGGGCCAAGAAATAATGAGACTGTGACAGCCCCTAAGAACATGCTAAATCTGTTTGTTTTTCAAAAAAAAAAAAAAAAACTACAAAGATTAAAAAAAAAAAATCCCTACCTCTTACACATGCAGAACCATTTAGAAATAATAAGGAAAGTAATTTATGTCAGTAAAAGTCAACAGTACATTTCTATAACTCTGTGATCATATAGCCAAAAATATATATACACTCACTGCTGCTGCTAAGTCGCTTCAGTCGTGGCCGACTCTGTGTGACCCCATAGACGGCAGCCCACAAGGCTCCGCCATCCCTGGGGATTCTCCAGGCAAGAACACTGGAGTGGGTTGCCATTTCCTTCTCCAATGCATGAAAGTGAAAAGTGAAAGTGAAGTCGCTCAGTCGTGTCCAACGCTTAGCGACCCCATGGACTGTGGCCCACCAGGCTCCTCCATCCATGGGATTTTCCAGGCGAGAGTACTGGAGTGGGGTGCCATTGCCTTCTCCAATACACTCACTCAGATCAGATCAGTCGCTGTCGTGTCCGACTCTTTGCGACCCCAGGAATCGCAGCACACCAGGCCTCCCTGTCCATCACCAACTACCGGAGTTCACTCAGACTCACGTCCATTGAGTCAGTGATGCCATCCAGCCATCTCATCCTCTGTCGTCCCCTTCTCCTCCTGTCCCCAATCCCTCCCAGCATCAGAGTCTTTTCCAATGAGTCAACTCTTCGCATGAGGTCGCCAAAGTACACTCACTACTTAAGCTATAAACCTCCTTTTCAAAATAGGTTGAATTTTTTGAGCACACAATGAATTGATGAAAAGTGTATCTGTAGTTGGTGCACACAGTTAAACAGGAATTTGTAAACATCCCAAATACCTGAGATGCAGCACATGTTGCAGGAAAGATAATTAAACAATCATGTGACAACATGCCTCATTCAGCACCTTCGCGTATTATGAAGTAGATGTCATCATGTCCATTTTATGTATGACAAGACTATGGCTCAGAAGGTTATGAAACTGGCAAAGGTTCTGCTCTAGAGAGTATCCAAAATTTCAGCATTGATCTGCTCAAATCCCAAATCCATTCTTTCCATCTAGGTTTTTGTAGGAGGGAACAGACAATTTCTGAATTCTACATGTATAATCAAGGTGTATCTTGACCCCTGACCATCGACCTTTGAACAGTTTTTCAAAGTCAATACCTGGAGGTGGGAAGTGGGGCAGGCAGCAAAACTAGCTCTCCACTTAAATGTCTTCCTTAGAACAAAACGATTCAGGGCCCCAGTGGCTAGTCTACCATGTGGTGCTAAGGAAATGATACGCTAGTCACCACATTAAATGATTAATTCAACAGGGTATTTAAAATGAGCACTTCTGATTGCATTATACCATGCCAGGGTCAGCGACATACCAAAAAAAAAAAATACGCCACTTTATATGAGCCATAGAAACCTACAATCTCATTCGAAGGCATTAAATGAAATATTAAAAGAAGGACAGTTTGTGGTATTGAACTTCAAATGAGATTGTTCCATGAGTTAATTTAAGAATTAGAGGTTTTCCCTAAAAATTAGTGAGGTATACAATTATTTCTGACTCCCTGCCACTTCTGTGTCATCTGAGAACACCTGAGCAATGACCTGAATCGTAAAGTGCTTCTGATCTCATTCTTCTTCTACTTTGCTGTATCATTTTTCCCTTTAATAATAATCAGTTCATACCATTGCTTCCCAGATGGCTCTGTGGTAAAGAATCTGCCTGCCAATGCAGAAAACACAGGTTCAATCCCTGGACTGGGAAGATACCCTGGAGGAGGAAGACAGCAACGCACTCTAGTATTCTTGCCTGGGAAATACCATGGACAGAGGAGCCAGGCAGGCTACAGTCCATGGGATGACAAAGAGTTGGACACGACTGAGTACACACACACATTCGTTCTTCGATCCTTAGAGTAAATGTGTGAGATTTCATCCCACCCTGGAGCTTTAAGTACCATCAGTACTGTAGGGTAAGGGAGTCAGAGAAGGCGAGGTTCAGAAAAAGAATGAGACCAGCACTTTACAGGAACAGATCACCTTTAATGAGGCGAGAAGGGGCAGCAGTCAGATTAGTGAGCTGCTGCACTAACCCAAGAAAAGAGTAAGTATATATAGGCATGTATGTGGAAAGCTACCATCTTAAGGGGGCCTGCTCTTCTCCAAGGTTGTTCAGAGTAGTTATCTCTTAAACAGCGGGGGCAAGGAATTCGGCCAGAGGCTGGGACCAGCTGAGTGCTGGATGTGATCAACATTAATGTCCATTTTTTTCTTCGAGTGAGAGAGTTCTTTGTTTTGCATAGAATGGTGGGGAGAACCTGGAGGGGAGTTTTAATTCCAGGCTATTTTGAGCCGTGTAACTTTCCTTCAAGTATGTTGACAAATGACCAGTTGATATCATGAACACTGGGTCTTCCTGATCTCTAAGCTCATTTACTCAACATATCTTCACCTATATGTTGAAAACCCATTTCAACATGTGAAATGTGACTCAATCCTTCACCCTTAATACCTGGCACATATATATATTTGATATATTAGATGTTTAATCCTTAGAACAAAACTAGGAGATAGTTTCCATTAAAGTTCTCTTTTCAAACATGAGGAAACCGAGGCACACAGCTTATAGTACATGCTCATAGCTAGTAAGTGGATATAAACCCAGTCTGTCTTTGGAGTCCATACAATCAACCATGACCCTCTAGGGCCACATCTGTTCAGATCTATCTCCAGCATATATCTCACACTGAATCACTTCGCATCTTCACTGAAACCATCCTGTGACATACACAAGCACCTCTGCTCAGAGGTCCAACAGGTATCTCAAACTATACGTGTCAGAACTCTTTTTTTGGCTCTCTTTTCTCTGATAGAGCTCACCATGTGTCAAGCACTGTTCTAAATAATTTTAATGAAGCACCTCCTTCAATCCTTAGGGCAAGTGATGAGTTAGGTATCATAATTCTCATTTCATACATGAGGAAATGAAGGCACAGAATTTAAGACACTTGCCCATGTGATGAAGTCATGAAGATGGAAACAAACAAACACTTTCTGTCTCATGGTCTCACATCCATTGCACTACACAACTCTTCTCTGGGTTTTTCTGCTGAAGGAATGCATTTCTAGCCCCTCCCAGCAAAAAATTCCTGGGATTTATCTCTGATTACCCAATTTTACTACTTAATTCTTCCCAACATACAATCATTAAGCAGATCCCCTCAGCACTATCTCTCCCACATATCTCAAACCTCGTTACTTCTCCCCATCTTCACAGCTATTAATCTCTTGCAGTCAAGTGACTACAATCCACTGTCTCCCCAATTCTTGTTTGTGCAAAGAAACACACACTGAGGCTCCCCCAGAGTTTGAAAGAGCAGACTCAAACAGGTAATGATTAGAGAAGTAGAAAATTCAGGAACAAAGGAAAGCAGGCAATAACAGCTTGAACAACAGTCACAGGACTCCTACTTCCTCCTGAAAGGGATATAACTAACAATCTAATACGTATCTTGGAGTGGTTCTGCAGAAATGAAGACCCCCACTGCTGGAGGATTTTGAGTACCCAATGACCACAAACACATAGATCTCAGAATGGTTTGAACCAGAAGATTGATGATTAAGATTCCCCAAACCTCATGACTGGTATCTCATGACTAACAAATAGGAAGAATGTCCATGAGCTAATCAGAAACCCTACAACCATCACCTATGGCTTTAAAAGCCATCGGGGAGATCGAGTCTTCTCAGCATTTTCAGTCTCCTTGCTTCTTAACCTGCAGTAAGTGCTGTACTTTATTTTACCACAACCCCATGCCAGTAGATAGGCTTGGCTCTGGGTTTGGTAAATGGATCTGAGTTCAGAACAGTAAGAGTTTCTCTCACTCAAAATCTCAAGTCCTTTCAAACATTTCCAGTTATGAATCTGACAAGGTAAATATTTTTTTAAAGGGTTAAGAAGAGTTTTTCAGTATGACAATGTGAAAGAAGAAAATAGTTGTAGTCTACAAGGATACAAGCAGAAATGTGTCGTATTTCATTAAGGTTGAGAGGTGGGTAAGATTATGTTTACCAGAAGCTTTTGGAATTTCTTACAACAGATGACAGAGAGTAATTATATAAATATCTTCAAATATTTTAAAGGTCATATACTGTGCCATAAAGAATGAAGATATGGAGCCACAATGAAAACAATGCCCAGTTGTGGATGTGACTGGTGATGGAAGTAAAGTCCGATGCTGTAAAAAGCAATATTGCATAGGAATCTGGAATGTTAGGTCCATGAATCAAGGTAAATTAGAAGTGGTCACAGGAGATAGCAAGAGTGAACATCGACATTTTAGGAATCAGTGAACTAAAATGGACTGGAATGGGTGAATTTAACTTAGATGACCATTACATCTACTACTGTGGGCAAGAATCCCTTAGAAGAAATAGAGTAGCCATCATAGTCAACAGAAGAGTCTGAAATGCAGTACTTGGATGCAATCTCAAAAACGACAGAATGATCTCTGTCATTTCCAAGGCAAATGATTCAGTAATCCACGTCTATGTCCCAACCAGTAATGTTGAAGAAGCAAAAATTGAATGGTTCTAGTACTTTTGCCTAGAAAATCCCATGGACGGAGGAGCCTGGTAGGCTGCAGTCCATGGGGTTGCTAGAGTCGGACACGACTGAGCGACTTCACTTTCACTTTTCACTTTCATGCATTGGAAAAGGAAATGGAAACCCACTCCAGTGTTCTTGCCTGGAGAATCCCAGGGACAGGGAAGCCTGGTGGGCTGCCATCTATGGGGTCACCCAGAACCGGACACGACTGAAGCAACTTAGCAGCAGCAGCAGCATGAAGACCTGCAAGACCTTCTAGAACTGATACCCAAAAAGGATGTCCTTTTCATCATAGGGGACAGGAATGGAACAGTAGGAAGTCAAGAGATACCTCGAGCAACAGGCAAATTTGGCCTTGGAGTACAAAATGAAGCAGAGCAAAGGTTAACAGAGTTTTGCCAAGAGACTGCACTGGTCATAGCAAACACACCCTCTTCAAACAACACAAGAGAAGACTCTACATACAGACATCACCAAACGGTCAATACCCAAACCCAAACCAGGTTCTATGGTTTGCATAGAATATGCAATGGTTTCCATAGAATATGATTTTCAGATTCTGTGGTTTGCATAGATTCTATGCAGCCAAAGATGGAGAAGTTCTATACAGTCAGCAAAAACAAAATTGGGAGCTGACTGTGGCTTAGATCATGAACTCCTTATTGCCAAATTCAGACTTAAATTGAAGAAAGTAGGGAAAGCCACTAAACCATTCATGTATGACCTAAATCAAATCCCTTACGATTATACAGTGCAAGTGACAAATAGATCCAAGGGATTAGAGCTGATAGACAGTGTCTGAAGAACTATGGATGGAGGTTCATGACATTGTACAGGAGGCAGTGATCAAGACCATCCACAATAAAAATAAATGCAAAAAGGTAAAGTGGTTGTCTGAGGAGGTCTTACAAATAGCTGAGAAAAGAAAAGATGTAAAAGGCAGAGGAGAAAAGGAAAAATATACCCATCTGAAGGCAGCATTGCAAAAAATAACAAGGGGAGATAAAAAAGCCTTTCTCAGTGATCAGTGCAAAGGAATAGAGGAAAAAATAGAATGGGAAAGACTAGAGATCTCTTCAAGAAAATTAGAGATACCAAGGGAACATTTCATGCAAAGATAGGCTCAATAAAGGACAAAAATGGTATGGAACTAACAGAAGCAGAAGATATTAAGCAGAGGTGACAAGAATACACAGAACTACTAAACAAAGAAGATCTTCATGACACAGATAACCACAATGGTGTGATCACTTACCTTGAGCCAGACATCCTGGGATAAGAAGTCAAGTGGGCCTTAGGAGGCATCACCATGAACAAAGCTAGTGGAGGTGATGGAATTCCAGTTGAGCTATTTCAAATCCTAAAAGTTGATGCTGTGAACGTGCTGCACTCAATATGCCAGGAAATTTGGAAAACTCTGCAGTGGCCATAGGACTGGAAAAGGTCAGTTTTCATTCCAATCCCAAAGAGGGGCAATGCCAAAGAATGCTCAAATAAGTAAGTTAGTTGTTCAGTCATTTCCAACTCTTTGCAACCCAATGGACTTTAGCCTTCCAGGCTGCTCCGTCCATGGACTTTTCCAGTTGAGAATACCAGAGTGGGTTGCCATTTCCTTCTCCAGGGGATCATACTGACCCAGGGAATGAACCCAGGCCTCCAGCATTTCAGGCAGACTCTTTACTATCTGAGCCACCAGGGAAGCCCAAAGAATGTTCAAACTACTGCACAATTGCACTCATCTCACATGCTAGCAAAGTAATGCTCAAAATTCTCCAAGCCAGGTTTCAACAGTATGTGAATGATGAACTTCCAGATGTTAAAGCTGAATTTAGAAAATGGAGAGGAACCAGAGATCAAATTGCCAACATCCACTGGATCACAGAAAAAGCAAGAGAGTTTCAGAAAAACATCTGCTATTGCTTTACTGATTACACCAAAGTCTTTGACTGTGAGATCACAACAAACTGTGGAAAATTCTTGAAGAGATGGGAATACCAGACCACCTTATCTGCCTCCTAAAAAACCTGTATGCAGGTCAAGAAGCCACAGTTAGTACCAGACCTAGAACAACAGACTGGTTCCAAATAGGAAAAAGAGTACGTCAGGGCTGTATATTGTCACTCTGCTTATTTAACTTATATGCAGAGTACATCATGTGAAATGCCAGGGTGAATGAAGCACAAACAAGCTGGAATCAAGATTACCAGGAAAAATATCAATAACCTCAAATAGGCAGATGACACTACCCTTATAGCAGAAAGTGAACAGGTTAGAGCCTCTTAATGAAAGTTAAAGAGAAGAGTGAAAAAGCTGGCTTAAAACTCAATATTCAGAAAACTAAGATCATGGCATTTGGTCCCATTACTCCATGGCCAATAGATGGAGAAACAATGGAAACAGTGAGAGACTTAATTTTCTTGGGCTCCAAAATCACTGCAGATGGTGACTGCAGCCATGAAATTAAAAGATGCTTGCTCCTTGGAAGAAAAGTTATGACCAACCTACACAGCATATTAAAAATCAGAGACATTATTTTGTCAACAAAGGTCCACCTAGTCAACGGTATGGTTTTTCCAGTAGTCACATATGGATGTGAGAGTTGAACTATAAAAAACCTGAGCACCAAAGAATTGATACTTCTGAACTGCAGTGTTGGAGGAGACTCTTGAGAGTCCCTTGGATTGCAAGGAGATCCAACCAGTCAATCCTCAAGGAAATCAGTCCTGAATATTCATTGGAAGGACTAAAGCTGAAACTCCAATACTTTGGCCACCTGATACAAAGAACTGACTTATTTGAAAAGACCCTGATGCTGGAAAAGACTGAAGGAAGGAGGAGAAGGGGTGACAGAGGATGAGATGGTTGGATGGCATCACTGACTCAATGGACGTGAGTTTGAGCAAGCTCCAGGAGTTGGTGATGGACAGGGAATCCTGGCATGCTGCTGTCCATGGGGTCGCAAAGAGTCAGACATGAATGAGCAACTGAACTGAACTCATTGTGTGTTATGTGCTAAGTTGTTCCAGCCGTGTCCGACTCTTTGAGTTCCTATGGACAACAGCCTGCCAGCCTTCTCTGTCAATAGGATTCTCCAGGTAAGAATACTGGAGTGGTTTGACATGGCCTCCTTCAGGGGATCTTCCAGGCCCAGGGATCCAACCCTTGTCTACTATGTCTCCCTCACTGGCAGGCAGTTCTTTACCACCAGGGCCACCTGGTGAGCCCAAAGGTCTTAATACTGACACATAATAAGTTATTTGGAGAAAACAGAGTCTTACTATTATATCCATTGCATAATGAAGAGGCTGAAATTGAGAAGGCCAACCATTCTTGTCACAAAATGTCCTTTGTTTAGGCAAAGCTTACCACAGACCTTTGGGGTAGATAATTATATTATCACGTAGATAATGGGGATTCTAACTCTCAGAGAAGGTGTTCTGCTCACACAAATTTACCATCCAGTTACTAAGTTCAAATGAATGTGTGCTGGGTTCCCTTAGTAACATTTTAGAGAATTTCACATAGTGTAAACTGGCAGAAACTTTAGAAATTATTAAATAGAATTGTTCACATCTTGTAAGCAAAGGAATTGAAAATGACATGAATGATGGCCTTTAATTTATAAAGTGCTTTCTCAACCATGGGCTCATTACACTCTTATGAACTAGGTAAAGTACAGTAGTTCCTAAGTAATCATGAAGGATTGGTTTCAAAAGCCTCTAAGGGTACTAAAATCCACACATGCTCAAGTCTCAAATGGTGCAATGTTTGCATATAACCTACATACATCCTCCCATATATTTAAATCTCTCTAGATTATAATACCTAATACAATATACATGCTGTGTAAATAATTGTAAATACAAAACAAATAGTTACCTGTGTGTGATAAATTTGTTTTGCCTTTTGGAACTTTCTTGAAATTTTTTTCAAATATTTTCCATATGCTGCAGATGGGGTACCATGGATACAAAGGGCAGACGGGAGGAGGTAAGACTATTTACATTTCCATTTTCACAAAGGGATCAGACCCAGCACTATAACTGTCTGAAAAGTCACAGGAACATTAAACTGCCATCATAGAGGTGCTGCAAACAGGAACACAAGTGGAAAAGGAACATAAGATCTGAGACCCAGCATTTCTAAAAAGGTTACCTAAGCCTTTTTCTGTAACATCAGTGAGATTTCTTTACATCTAGCTTGTTTTGCATAATGTGCAGTTTTACATGGGGGCTTCCCTGCTGGCTCAGATGGTGAAGAATCTGCCTGCAGTGCAGGAGATGTGTGTTCGATCCCTGGGTTGGAAGATCACCTGGAGAAGGAAATGGCAACCCACTTGAGTACTCTTGCCTGGAGAATTCTAGGACAGAGGAGCTACAGTCCATGGGGTCACAGAGTCAGGTTGCCTAAGCCTTTCTCTACAACATCAGTGAGATGTCCTTACATCTATTTTGTTTTACAAAATATGCAAATTTACATAGTTCTCTGAAGGCACAGGCATTAGAGCTTCATTTATTAGCTGAAAATCATACCATTCTATTTATGGTATAACACATAAAAAAGAAACACAAATTACTGACAGCAGACATTTGAATTCAAAGAATTATTTACTTATAAGAATGAAGAAAAATACTAGGAAAAGTAAGCAACTACTATTATTTCAATTAATATTTATTTTTTCCTCATGAAGGAATAGATTAACAAACTAAAAAAAAAAAAAAAAACTAAAATAGAAAAATGGACAACTAAGAGTTCCAAAAATAAAAAGGTAACAAATATATTTTGGTTTTTTGAGAAACAAATGGAATATAGTAAACATTTATAAATAAGGAAGAGGAGTCTAAGCAGAAAGGGAAGAACTGCTGTCAGAATTAAAACACCTGGGAGTGAAAGAAGGGAGCTAAAGAGAAACACAGAGAAAGAGGAGAATTCCACTTGTGTTTTAAAATTGGCGTAATTGATGCGAAAGTTACAAGATGATTACACCAGTTTAAGAAAGAGGGGTGGGCAGAGAGAGTTAAACTGAGATAGATAGACAAACTGAAGGTCAGGAAGGTCTGAAAACATTTCATTATGTGCCTCACTTAAACCAACAGAATTTTTTCCTATTAATTTGTATATACAGTGAGCATTTCAGTACTTGTATTTTTAATTTCAGGCATGAAAAAAAGTATTATCCTGATTGTTTTCATTAGAAAAGTAAATGTTGGTAATAAAAAACAGGTTCTTCATCCTAATTTATTGTTTAAGAAGTACATATGTACACAGTAAGTGTATATTTACACATTATTTACAAAAACGTCTTTAAGAGATGAAGTGAAGGGTCAAACATTACCCAAGGCACAATGAACTTGGTATTGGACCATGAAGGTGTCACATACTCCTTAGGAATAAAAGATTTATTTTAGATTCACTCTCTTATAAAAGTCTATTTCTCTGTGTTGATGTGTGTGTTTTTAAAGAAGGCAAAATAATTATTCAAAAATAATCTTCCTTGATATCCAGAAATATCTTGTTCTGTCATGATTTAAAATATTTCTCAAGTCTTAGTGGATTTTGGAAAATGCAGGCATGTTTCTAACAAGCTAGTCAGAAACCATATCCCAGCAGATTTCTATGGGTTCTGAGGCATTGAAACATGTAAAATATCATGTATGAAACGAGATGCCAGTCCAGGTTCAATGCACGATACTGGATGCTTGGGGCTGGTGCACTGGGATGACCCAGAGGGATGGTGTGGGGAGGGAGGAGGGAGGGGGGTTCAGGATGGGGAACACATGTATACCCGTGGTGGATTCATTTTGATGTTTGGCAGAACTAATACAATTATGTAAAGTTTGAGAATAGAATAAAATTAATTTAAAAAATAAATATATAAATAATGCATTCCAGAACAACAACAACAACAAAAAAACAATAAGAAAGGGTTACATCTCCAGGTCTTTTATTGTGATATTTTGCTCCTGTACCCTTTCATATAAACTGATGATGTTAGATGAAATAATTCCTAGGAGTTTTCTGGTTCTAAAATCTTATAATATTCCTCTAAAAAATTATTAGTGAAGAATATGGTTGTGGATTAAAGACAGTCACAGATACTTTGCTATTTTCCCCATCAAAAGATGGTGATGATTTCTCCTCTCTGGAGTTGGGGCTGGCCCTGTAATTGCTTAGCTGAATGATTTCTCCTCTCTGGAGTTGGGGCTGGCCCTGTAATTGCTTAGCTGATTGAGGTGGGGAAAGTTATGCTGTGCAGATCCGGGTCTAAGGCTTAAGAATGCCTGTCAGTTCCCATTTCTGTAGCTTCTTGATTACCCTGAGTAAGACATGTGGCTACTCTGTCAGGGGTAACACAGGGAAACACAGGATGGAAAGAAAAGGCCCGTGGGCTACTTAGAGAGAAAGAGGGACACACTGTCATTATAACCTGCCGGCTGCCCTCAGATGTCTCCAGCCCCAGCTGCCATCTGATTATAACCATATGAGACCCCAAGGGAGGGCAGCAGCAGAACTGCCCAGCTGAGCCCAGCCAAGCCACTGAACCAGGAGATACTGAAAGCTACTAAGCTTTTCATTTACTTTAATTTAATTTTAGCTACCAAGTTCTAGGATTGTTTGATATGCAATGCTAACTAAAACAGATATTACATTTCAGCATTACAATGGGTATAATTACATCATTTATTCCACAAATTATATATATCAGATCATATGAAGTACCTGTGTAAACACATAGTCAGTTCTGCCAGAATCTGACATATGCAATGCTAAAAAAAAAAAAAAAATCACCAAACTGCAAAATCTTGCAATATAAACTACATGGCCTATGAGAAACATGGAGTTTGGCAAACATCACTCAGAAAATTTATTAGTGACAAAAAACATAAAAAGTAAAGCTAGGAACCAAATATAGCATCATATTAAATAATTAAACACATTAATTAACTGACACACACAAATACTGGAACAAAAACAGCAATTTACCTTGAGAAACACCTGAAGTTTGTTTGTGGAGTGGGTGTCAGAAGAATTGCAGCTGTAAGTTATCGGTCTTCAGCACCAAAGGGCTGCTAAGGCACAGTGCAACTGAAAGAAAGTTATAAAGTCAAATAATCCCCTAATTTAAAAAACAAAAACAAAAAACTAAAGTTACAATTTCCCCAAAATGACATCAACCATTGGATATTTCAATTCCAATTCATCATAAACTTCATCTGTATGACATGTGGTCCAGGAAAAAAATTAAAATACTTTCCCAACTATCATTAAAAATCACTATTAATTTTATTAAAATTACTCAGGTATTTGCTATAGTTCTCAGAAATACTACTTCCAACTCCCAGGAAATAGCTAAAAGAAAATGCAATATTGTAAATCAGCAAAATTAAATAATAACAAATCTCTCCACAAAACACAAGTGCTCTCCTAAGATATTTTATTATTATAAGATTCCTTCTTTTTAAAGATGCCAAATAAAAGTTTTAAATACTTTTTGAGTTCTGAGTCAAGATTTTACATACTTGAGAAGATAGCCTATTCTTTTTTGTTGTTGTTGTTAAATGTTTTTAGGACAAATAATAAGCATATCATGGGGAAGGTAGATACTGTGGGAACACGGGAATAAAAGAGACTTCTGGTAGAGAAGCCTCTTGGCATAATCTTATTTTTAAGGATATCTATTTCATATTTGAAGTCCAGGAAAGGTGAACATGCATGTTTTATGTAGACTTTGGGGAAATCCTCTTAAAAAATATTCTATTATAGTATGGCTTGCTTAGGGCAAAGAAAGAATGTTTGTGATCAGTTTCATTTGTCTCAATATTTAAGTATTAGCATTTTAACATAGGCATTTCCTATTTTTAAAAGTACTTTTCTCAAAATCCTTCCAGGCTGCATATGTTGCTATACTACAATTGTTTATAAAAAGAGAAGTAAAAGTTCAGTCCTAACTAAATTTGAGATTCAAATGAGTTCCCTGTAAGAGGAACTAATTGAAAAAGATTTTAAAATGCAGTGTCAAGCAGGAATCCTTGGTATCTGTTACACGGCTAGAGACCCTCAAGTGGCAGAGGACTTAGTTTAACAAACCTATTAAGGGATAATTACAAGTTTTTGACGAAGCTCTTAATTAAAAGGGGGTCCTCTCTCTTCACAAGACTAGAATGGCGCAAAAAGAGAAACTTACAGATAACTCACTAAGATAAGAGGTGTTAGTTTTATTTTGTTTGATGTAATTTGAACTATTTCAACTAAGAGAACACGATTAGCTATTTGGTCAACTTGGAAATTGTCTCAGTAACTAAACAAGAAAAACACAGGTACTCCATTTCTTTCAAAAGTTAACATGCTTACTAGTCATTACTATTGGAAAGACCAAATAAATGGGCACACTTACGACCTACGAGACTCGGATGTGATCCCTGGGTCGGTAGGATGCCC
Organism: Bison bison bison; assembly: GCF_000754665.1. Taxonomy (NCBI): domain Eukaryota; kingdom Metazoa; phylum Chordata; class Mammalia; order Artiodactyla; family Bovidae; genus Bison; species Bison bison. The sequence goes on from NW_011494961.1 coordinate 351,077, forward strand.
TAGAGAAAGGAATGGTAACCCACTCCAGAATTCTTGCCTGGAGAATCCCATGAACAGGCGTCTGGCAGGCTACATACAGTCCATGAGATCGCAGAGTCGGACAGGACTGTAGCGACTTAGCACGCAACTGAAGCTAAACTTCACGTAGCTGATATTGGCACCTTAGTAAATTGTAAGCCATGCAAAACAGAGCAGACAGCTGCTCTATCCGCCCCCACCGGCCTAGGCCCTTTGGAAACAAAGTTCACAAGCAGCTCCACGGGACCCCAGAACCTCGAGGTAACACGTTACTAAAATCAGCCACACGAGGTCCAAGCACCTGGTGAGACTCAGGGCGCAGAAACCTAACAAGCAAAACCTTTCCGTGAGAGACTGGCTTTGATCCCACACCTGGAAAGAGAAGGCCTAACTTGCTTATAAGATGCCCAAGCGCCACTGCTGCTGCTACTGCTAAGTCGCTTCAGTCATGTCCGACTCCTAGCGACCCCATGGACTGCAGCCCACCAGGCTCCTCCGTCCATGGGATTTTCCAGGCAAGAGTACTGGAGTTGATGCTGTAGTGTGCCTTTAATATTTCAATGGTTTTTATTACATAGAAAGTTAACAAATTTACATACACAACCTCAACAAACAAAAACTTTCAGGACAATGTTTTCAACCCAAAATACTTCAAGGAAGCCTTTCCTCTTGGTCTAAACAGAGTTATTTAAGCAAGAAAGGAAAAGCTATTTAAATGAGAGTCAGTCTCAGGACCCCTTTAAACCGCGAGAAACTTGTCCTGACCTTGCGCGCTGCCTCTGGAGTCCGCGTTCCAAGTCTCAGGGGGCGGGTGTCTGGGCGAGGACCGCCTGATCTCTGATGATTCCCTCGGGCTGCGGGCGTCCGCGGGATCCTGCTTTCCGGGTATTCGGCCTCCGCGGCTCCTCGCGGTAGCCCCGTCCGGGCGGCGCTCGGAGGCC
>NW_011494961.1:352329-372769 GCF_000754665.1 Bison bison bison
CCGGGGAAGGGGAGGAGGCGGCAGTCGGGGGGTCCCTCCATCCTCCCAAGCCTCCCACCCGGGTTGGCCCCGCCGATCCCCCTGTCTCCAGCCTGGGTGTGGGATCGCGGACGTCCCACTCTGGCCTGCGGGATCCGACCAGATTGCAGGCATGTTGGTGATGGCCGCGAAGTAAAAGCCAAGTCTCGCCTCCTGGAAAGTGGGTGCGAGTATCTGAGACGATGAAGACGATGATGGAGCCCTTTTCGGAGGGCTCCAAAGTTGTTCACATACAAGGATATCTACTCCCACCCAGCTCCTTAGCACAGTGGGTGGGATAGTCACAATTACTCCTATGCTTCATGTAATGTAACAATTATCAGCACAGTATAGAGATTCTGTCACTTGGTCTCGGCATTAATTTATCCTTAATTACTGCCTCCTGTCTGCTTTCACTTCCTTTCTGGAGCTTTTCTTTCCTCGTGCACAACTTCTGGACAGGCTGAAAGCTCCACCAGGATTGGGGACTGAGGTGAGTTTAGATGTACCAATTGAGCTCTGCACCGCCACCCCATAGTAGGCTCAGAGCTGATGGTTTCCTTGAATTAATGGATGAACCACTGGTGAGAGTCTGTCTATAAATGAGGCTCTTCCCTCTATTCTCCAGTTTCCTGAAGAGTCAGGTGTTCCAGACTCTAGAAGATAAGTGGAAGGACTGCAACTGAAAGAACATTTTTGGATCTAAAACATGAGGTTTTGCTGCCCCAGATTTGTGCTTCATTAGGCATCTTTCTTTTTTTAATTCTCATTTTGATTCCAAATAACTCTGAAGGTATAAATACTTAAGAAATAGGAATCAACCTATGGTAAGGTTTTCTTTTGATATTTGTAGGTTTGCTGCTTAACACTAACCTCCTTTTATGGAAACAATACCTAAATTTTCCTTGGAAATAAGGACTCATCCCCCGCTCTCTGCATATGTACTTCAAGTGATGCTAACTACTGTTCTGACTCCAGTGCACATGACCCTGACCTGTTCAGTGGAAGTACCTAGTTTTCCTGGAAATAGGGATTATTTCAGAGATACTAATATGTTCCAAGTCTGGGAAATTAAATACAAACATTTAGTTCTGGAACTCTGTAAGCCCTATAAATTAAAGTCACACCAGTTCAGTTCAGTTCAGTTCAGTCACTCAGTCATGTCTGACTCTTTGCAACCCGATGAATGGCAGCACCCCAGGCCTCCCTATCCATCAACACTCGGAGTTTACCCAAACTCATGTCCATCCAGTCGGTGACACCATCCAGCCATCTCATCCTCTGTCGTCCCATTCTCCTCCTGCCCACAATCCCTCCCAGCATCAGGGTTTTTTCCAATGAGTCAACTCTTCGCATGAGGTGGCCAAAGTATTGGAGTTTCAGCTTCAACATCAGTCCTTCCAATGAACACCCAGGACTGATCTCCTTTAGGATGGCCTGGTTGGATCTCCTTGCAGTCCAAGGGACTCTCAAGAGTCTTCTCCAACACCACACTTCAAAAGCATCAATTCTTCGGCTCTCAGCTTTCTTCACAGTCCAACTCTCACGTCCATACACAACCACTGGGAAAACCATAGCCTTGACTAGACAGACATTTGTTGGCAAATTAATGTCTCTGCTTTTCAATATGTTATCTAGGTTGGTCATAACTTTCCTTCCAAGGAGTAAGCGTCTTTTAATTTCATGACTACAGTCACCATCTGCAGTGATTTTGGAGCCCCAACAAATAAAGTCTGACACTGTTTTCACTGTTTCCCCATCTATTTCCCATGAAGTGATGGGACCAGATGCATGATCTTCGTTTTCTGAATGTTGAGCTTTAAGCCAACTTTTTCACTCTACTCTTTCACTTTCAAAGAGGCTTTTTAGTTCCTCTTCACTTTCTGCAATAAAAATGGTGTTATCTGCATATCTGAGGTTATTCATATTTCTCCCGGCAATCTTGATTCCAGCTTGTGATTCTTCCAGCCTAGCGTTTCCCATGATGTACACTGCTGCTGCTGCTGCATCACTTCAGTCGTATCTGACTCTGTGTGACCCCATAGACGGCAACCCATCAGGCTCCAATGTCCCCGGGATTTTCCAGGCAAGAACACTGGAGTGGGTTGCCATTTCCTTCTCCAATGCATGAAAGTGGAAAGTGAAAGTGAAGTTGCTCAGTCGTGTCCGACTCTTATCGACCCCATGGACTGCAGCCTACCAGGTTCCTCCATCCATGGGATTTTTCAGGTAAGAGTACTAGAGTGGGGTGCCATTGCCTTCTCTGATGTACACTGCATGTAAGTTAAATAAGCAGGCTGACACTATATAGCCTTGACGTACTCCTTTTCCTATTTGGAACCAGTCTGTTGTTCCATGTCCAGTTCTAACTGTTGCTTCCTGACCTGCATATAGGTTTCTCAAGAGGCAGGTCATGTGGTCTGGTATTCCCATCTCTTTCAGAATTTCCACAGTTTCTTGTGATCCACATAGTCAAAGGCTTTGGCATATTCAATAAAGCAGAAATAGATGCTTTTCTGGAGCTCTTTTGCTTTTTCCATGATCCAGCAGATGTTGCAATTTGATCTCCGGTTCCTCTGCCTTTTCTAAAACCAGGTTGAACATCTGGAAGTTCATGGTTCACGTATTGCTGAAGCCTGGCTTGGAGAATTTTGAGAATTACTTTACTAGCATGTGAGATGAGTGCAATTGTGTGGTAGTTGAGCGTTCTTTGGCATTGCCTTTCTTTGGGATTGGAATGAAAACTGACTTTTTCCAGTCCTGTGGCCATTGAGTGCAGCACTTTCACAGCAGCATCTTTTAGGATTTGAAATAGCTCAACTGGAATTCCATCACCTCCACTAGCTTTGTTCATAGTGATGCTTTCTAAGGCCCACTTGACTTCATATTCCAGGATATCTGGCTCTAGGTGAGTGATCACACCATTGTGATTATCTGCATTTTGAAGATCTTTTTTATACAGTTCTTGCCACCTCTTTTTAATATTTTCTGCTTCTGTTAGGTCCATACCATTTCTGTCTTTTATCGAGCCCATCTTTGTGTGAAATGTTCCCTTGCTTTCTCTAATTTTCTTAAAGAGACCTCTAGTCTTTCCCACTCTGTTTTTTTCCTCTATTCCTTTGCATTGATCACTGAGGAAGGCTTTCTTATCTCTCCATGCTATTCTTTGAAACTCTGCATTCAGATGTTTATATCTTTCCTTTTCTCCTTTGCTTTTTGCTCCTCTTCTTTTCACAGCTATTTGTAAGGCCTCCTCAGACAGCCATTTTGCTTTTTTGCGTTTCTTTTTCAAGGGGATGGTCTTGATCCCTGTCTCCTGTACAATGTCACGAACCTCCGTCCATAGTTCATCATGCACTCTATCAGATCTATTCCCTTAAATCTATTTCTTACTTCCACTATATAATCATATAGATTTGATTTAGGTCATAACTGAATGGTCTAGTGGTTTTCCCTACTTTCTTCAATTTAAGTCCGAATTTGGCAATGAGGAGTTCATGATCTGAGCCACAGTCAGCTCCCATTCTTGCTTTTGCTGACTGTATAGAGCTTCTCCTTCTTTGGCTGCAAAGAATATAATCAATCTGATTTTGGTGTTGACCATCTGGTGATGTCCATGTGTAGAGTCTTCTCTTGGGTTGTTGAAAGAGGGTGTTTGCTATGACCAGTGTGTTCTCTTGGCAAAACTCTATTAGCCTTTGCCCTGCTTCATTCTATACTCCAGGGCCAAATTTGCCTGTTACTCCAGGTGTTTCTTGACTTCCTACTTTTGCATTCCAGTCCCCTATAATGAAAAGGACATCTTTTTTGGGTGTTAGTTCTAAAAGTTCTTATAGGTCTTCATAGAACTGTTCAACTTCAGCTTCTTATGCATTACTGGTTGGGGCATAAGTTTGGGTTAACATGATATTGATTGGTTTGCTTTGGAAATGACAGAGATCATTCTGTCATTGTTGAGATTGCATCCAAGTACTGCATTTTGGACTCTTTTGTTGACCATGATAGCTACTCCATTTCTTCTGAGGGATTCCTGCCCACAGTAGTAGATATAATGGTCATCTGAGTTAAATTCACCCATTCCAGTCCATTTTAGTTCACTGATTCCTAGAATGTCGACGTTCACTCTTACCATCTCTTGTTTGACCACTTCCAATTTGCCTTGATTCATGGACCTGACATTCCAGGTTCCTATGCAATATTGCTCTTTACAGCATCGGACCTTGCTTCTATCACCAGTCACATCCACAACTGAGTATTGTTTTTGCTTTGGCTCCATCCCTTCATTCTTTCTGGAGTTATTTCCCCACTGATCTCCAGTAGCATATTTGGGCACTTACTGACCTGGAGAGTTCCTCTTTCATTATCCTATCATTTTGCCTTTTCGTACTTTTCATGAGGTTCTCAAGGCAAGAATACTTAAATGACACAGAGATGTTTAAATCTTAGCCACTGCATGTCTGTATCAGGGCACCAGAAAGGGGAAAAATTGGGGATCCTCAAATATAGATCCTGAAATGTAGATGGTTGCTCCTGAGGATATTGGCTTTGTAAACCACCTGCACCCTCAGATCTTACAAAGGTGCCCACCACCATGTGTGAAAAGTGAAAGTTGCTCAATCCTGTCTGACTCTCTGTGACCCCATGGACTATACAGTCCATGGAAATCTCTAGGCCAGAATACCAAAGTGGGTAGTCTTTCCCTTCTCCAGGGGATCTTCCCAACTCAGGGATCGAACACAGGTCTCCCACATTGCAAGTAGATTCTTTACCAGCTGAGCCACACGGGAAGCCCAAGAATACTGGAGTGGGTAGCCTATCGGTTCTCTGACAGATCATCCTGTCCCAGGAATCCAACTATGGTCTCCTGCATTGCAGGTGGATTCTTTACCAACTGAGCTATGAGGGAAGTCCTCCCTTTTGAAAGAAGAGATAGTATACTTCACCTCCACTGGAAAATATTGCAGAGTTTCTCCTCTACCAGTGAACGTGTACCCCTTTAGAAGTTTCATTCACCTACTGTTTTGGCTGTAAAGGCCCTTATCTCAGAATAAATCCCACCATAACCTGAAAGAGGCATGTTGCACCTGATTTGAAAGACTAGAGGAATTGAAAGAATCAGCATCAACAGGCAGAAGCCAAGTGAGTTCATCCAGGTGCTTGGTCAGGGCGGCCAAAACATCTAAGACCGTATAAGAATTCATTGACTTGGAGGCACTTTCTTGGGACATAATTTACCATCCTAGGAAGAACCCAAGGGGAGAGGTGAACTCATTGCTAGCATGGCTCTTAGAAAGTGATGACTAAAGCTGATCATTGAAGAATTGATGCTTTTAAACTATCATGTTGGAGAAGACTCTTGAGAGTCCCTTGGACTGCAAGGAGATCAAATCAGTCAATCCTCAATGACATTAGTCCTGAATATTCATTGGAAGGAATGATGCTAAAGCTTAAACTCCAATACTTTGGCCACCTGTTGCAAAGAAATGACTCATTGGAAGAGACCCTGATGCTGGGAAAGATTGAAGACTGGAGGAGAAGGGGACGACAGAAGATGAGATGCTTGGATGGCATCACCGACTTGATGGACATGAGTTTGAGCAAGCTCTGGGAGTTGGTGATGAACAGGGAAGCCTGGTGTACTGCTGTCCATGGGGTCGCAAAGAGTCAGACACGACTGAGCAACTGAATTGAACTGAACTGAATGCTCAGTTGCCGGGGACCAGCCCCGGCTGATCCAGGGAATTCGAAGCGGGGACGGCATTGGCGAGGATCAGGAAACAACTGCTTAATTAAATGTTTATTAAGGATATAAAGAGTGGTGAAATAAGGATAGCTCAGCGAAGAAATTCAGTGAAGAAAAGAGGCTGAATAAAATTCCAAAGCAGGGAATTTACGTCACCTACGAAGGCCGCAGGCGTCCTCCGGTTCTCCCGAAGGAGAGGAGACACTAAGGCCTCCCCGGTCAGATCTTAGAAGCCCAGGCAAAATTAGTAGGCTTGATGAGCTTCCCTGCCTCAGAGGAAAAGTTCAGCTAGAAGGTGAAAGAAAGAACGACATGGGGAGACCAAATTCCGGTGAACAAAAGGACATACTTTATTTTCCAAAGCAGTTTTATACCTTAAGTTGTGCATAGAGGATAATGGGGGAAGGGGTAGAGTCATGCAAAGACAGCAGTTCCTGATCCTTATGGAAGTCAGGCTTTCAAACTTATCATATGCAAAAGTTTAGGTGATTTACATCATCTTCTGGCCAGGAAGCCTGTTAACATTTTAAGAAACTTATTTTTCTCTAAAGGTGATTATTCTAAAGTCAGGCGCCAGCCTCCAAAAAGCACTGGAGAAAGTTGCATTCCTATAGGGCAAAGGTGAGGTGGGCTCAATCAAGAAAAGAATTAACTCAAGGGTCCAAGATTACAAACATTGAGGCACTGCTTACATTTCTATACACCCATTATATCAATCAATACACTGCCAAGGACACAGTAGGTAAGGGATATGGAGACTTAGCAGCAGACATTGGCCCAACAAGTGAAAAACCCTTCACCAATACAATTTCTAATCAATCTTTTAACTACTCAAAGGAATCTGTGTTTAGACAGTTTAGAACATCTCCTGCCTCTCACAGTTGGGAGGCTCTGAACAATCACATGTTGCCGGAAAAAACCTATTCAGGCAGGCTAGAGGATTTCCAAAGGAGTTTGTAGGTTGAAACACTGTCACACCCAGGAATTATTAACTGGAGCTGTAAGCTAACTCTTTTTTCAGAGAAAGGTAGTGGGGGACAGCCCCCCGTAAAGTCAGAGGTGTAGGTGAAAGCACAAAGCAGAAAGTAGGCAGACTCTGGTTATGGGGGAAGATTGCTCGAGAATTTCCAGGGAGACTCCTGAGGATTGATCCCACCTTTGCGTATGTCAAGCCTCCTTCCTCATGACCTTTGCCGGGGCGGAGCTCGCTCCCCACACTCAGTCAAGTGGGAATACCTAGGTTGCTCTGGCAGATTCACAGAAGGGACTAAAGAGGTTGAAGGAGATGGGATTACTGTGCTGGGGTGAATCTGAGGCCAGAACACCCACCAGTGGATTGTGTTCCATCCGAGGGCCAGACAAAGCGCTACTCAATGAAGGCCATCAGGAATGTACAGTGAGAGGGACACTAGCATCACTGAGATGTTTATTGGATCCTCTACAGACATGTGTTAGTAGCAGCGGAGGTGAACACAGAGCTGGGCATATTGATATTTGAGGATGGTAGCCTAGCCAGGAGGCCAGGGGGTGTTACTTAATCACCAGAAGACAGAAAGTTACTGTTTGAGGAGCAGTCAAGAGAGGGTGACACACAGGGAGTTAAAACTGTGAACAGAACATGGTTCTTAAGAACAGAAAAGATCAACAGCCAACATGGTACTACATAACATCTACAACCAAAGGAAAACATAATAATGAAAAAAACAGGAAATTGAAAGAAGTCACTTAGATAAAAGGGCATGATCCCCAATCTATTTCCCCTGGAAGCTAACAGCTCGGGAATACTATCACAGGTTTTCCTCTGATGCTCAGAGCCTTGTGTCCAGACTCCCCACAGACTAGGAGGCCTGAACTTGGTGGAAGGGGTACATAATAGAAGGGTGTACAGGAACATGGCATTCTTCTAAACCACTATAGCCAGCACAGCCTCTAGTTCAATTATAAACAGAGAAGCCTCATTAATTGAGCAGCACCCACTTGTTTGGCTCATTTGTTCAGTTAGCTCATTAATTAGAATATTACCATCACTTGGTGGGACTTATCTTACAAACTCTTAAACTCTGGTTGACTGAAAATATGAGATAAGAAAATGTGACCTCTGCTACTAGTAGAAGATCATCCATGATGATCAAAATTTTGAAAGTGGAAAGAATTCCCAATTTTATCAAAGTTTTAGAAAAAAAATGCATTCTGGTTTTGAAATTTCTGAGAAGATGCACAAAATTGCTTGGAAAAAATTAATTTGTGCCATTTTTCATCACCTCTAATCTCATCTCAACAGCGTACATGTCAAACAGAAACTTAACTTCCTGCAACATGCTGACTATCGCAAATTTTTTGAAAGACGAGATAGTAGAATGAGAGTAGAAAGAAAAATCTGATCAAAAACAGATGGTGTAGGCAAGATGATGTCCTGAATGTACAGCATCCTAGAAGTTCAGTTCGCTTTTTGTCTAACTTCCCTAAAATTTGCAAGTTTAGACAAGAATTATAAACACCCCAAATACCATATATTATATTGTTTCATTCATGTGGCCTTTTGGAAAAGGCAGAAATGCAAGAAAAGGAAATACATAAGCGGTTTCCAAGGGGTGGGGGAAAGCAATTATATCTATGCAAGGTGGGCTCACAATGAAATTTGTAGGCTTTGGGGACTATCCTTTATATTACTCTATGGATGTATGATGGTTCATCATTCAAAACCCATAGAGCTGTACACTATAAACGGTGACTTTTTCTCTCTTTTTTTTTTTTTGGCTGTACTGAGTCTTCCTTGCTGTACAGGCTTTTCTCCAGTTAAAGAGAGCAGGGGCTACTCTCTAGTTGTGATGTGTGGGCTTCTCACCTTGGTGGCTTATCATCTTGGTGGCTTCTCTTGTTACAGAACACAGGCTTTAGGGCATGGACTTCAGGAGGTGTGGCACTTGGGGCCTGTGGGCTCAGTAGTTGTGGTTCCTGAGTTCTGGAACACAAGCTTAGTAATTATGGTACACAGGCTTATTTGTTCCAGGGCATGTGGGATCTTCCTGGATCAGGGGTTGAAATGCATTGACAGACAAATTCTTTATCACTGAGCTACCAGGGAAGCCCTGCATGTTTAATTGCTCAGTCGTGTCCAAATCTTTGTGACCCCATTGACCATAGCCCACCAGGCTCCTCTGTCCATGGGATTTTACAGACAAGAATGCTAGAGTGGGTTGCCATTTCCTTCTGCAGGGGATCTTCCCAACCCAGAGCTCGAACCCGTGTTTCTTGTGTTTCTCTTGCATTGCAGGTAGATTCTTTACCTGCTGAGCCATCAGGGAAGCCCTTAAGAGTGACGTTTACAGTATATAAAATGAAAAAAAAAAAAATCAGGATGTAGGGAAGGCAGGATGGAATGCAGATTGTGACAAATAAATTTAACCCTATTGCAAATATAGGACATAACCTCACAGAAGTGGATGCAGAGTAAATAAGCTAAACTACACAACTCTGGAAAAGTTTTCTCAGGTATTATAAGGTTAAAAACATAAAGTACTATGAACAAAATTTGTACTCTAGTTGGAAAAGTTATTCATCACAGGGCTACGATTTAGCAATTCTGATTCTACTTTATATGTATAATATGGTTCAAATAATATTAAAAAAATATTACAGATGACAGCCAGATTTCTTTTTTACCATAAAGTATGATAAAATGCTAGAATATATATGAAAGTTCTGCATTCGAATCAGACATGTAAATACAAATGTATGTTTATTTTAACAGATACAGAGATATAGATACATTTAAATATATGTGTATACATTTATGAGTATACATACATATACTAGTATGTATACCACCTGACACTCCTGAACACACAGTCAAGTCTGGCTCAGTCTCTTGTGGGGACACTGCTCCTTTCTCCAAGCTCCTGGTACACACAAGGTTTTGTTGGTGCCCTGCAAGAGTCTGTTTCCCTAGTCCTGTGGAAGTTCTGTAATCAAATCCCACTGGTCTCCAAAGAAAAAGAGGCCAGGACTATAAAGAATGCTGAGTGCTGAAGAATTGATACTTTTGAACTGTGGTGTTGGAGAAGACTCTTGAGAGTCCCTTGGACTGCAAGGAGATCCAACCAGGCCATCCTAAAGGAAATCAGTCCTGGGTGTTCATTGGAAGGACTGATGTTGAAGCTGAAACTCCAATATTTTGGCCACCTCATGCAAAGTGTTGACTCATTGGAAAAGACCCTGATGCCGGGGAAGATTGAGGGCAGGAGGAGAATGGGATGACAGAGGATGAGATGGTTGAATGGCATCACTGACTTGATGGACATGAGTTTGAGCAATCTCTGAGGGGTTGGTGATGGACAGGGAAGCCTGGCATGCTGCAGTCCATAGGGTAGCAGAGTCAGACACCACTGAGTGACTGAACCAAACTGAAACCAGAGTTAAGTACAGTAATAATCTGTTTATGGCAAAGATATGTAGCCACCATACATTTATGTATATTTAATTCCACTATTGTTGACACAAAACTTCAGAATAATTTAGTGCTGTGTAATTTTTCTTACTCCTGGCTTTTAAACTTGCTGTCAACCATAGCTTCCCATAAAAGTATGTTGTACTTACAATCCACCCTTGGAAAAAGATGTATAATGAAGATAAAGGATATGTTCTTACAAATTACAAATTTCTTACAGATTGCAAAAATTACTATAATAATTATAGAATCAGGTTTTCTTTAACAAAAATTTTGGTACAGAAGAAAAGCACTTTATTTCCTGACTTTGAATATAGGTAAAAATTATTTCCATCAACTGATAAAATTCTTATTAAAATAAGAAAGTTTTAAAATCTGAATACAGAAGATTCCTTACAATATTTCCAAGTATAATTTTCACTAATTAAATAGTGGCTTATTAAACACTTATCAAACATATTTAAAAATATAAATAATTCTAGAGTGACTATAGAATAGTCAAAAGTAAACAGATGGGGGATTAATTATTTTTTAGAAGAATCATGGAATTATTTATACAAATAATGCCAAGTATTTGTAAATATGCAGGACAGATTAAATAATCAACATAGTAAATCAACAAGGTAAATTTTCAAAATGTCCTTTTTAAAGTGCTAATCAATCTACATGACTTCTTTATCAGACATAATATAATTTTTACAGTGAATCTGTTTCTATTCAATAGTTACCATAACAGCTTTAAAACTAATCTCCAGTGAGTATGTTAACCAAATGAAAGAAGTATAATTAAAGAAAAATAAAAGAGGAAAAACAAACCTACTTAATTTACAGTTCCAAATAAATTGTCATGGAATCTATTAATTTCTAATCTTTGATTGCATATGTAATTCAGAGAACATAATTTATACTCCCCCCAGAGAAAATAAATGAATTTCTCAATGCTATTACATTATCTGATGAGACTAGTACTCTTGGTACATTTAGAACAGCTAGAATATGAAACGGAGAAGGCAATGGCACCCCACTCCAGTACTCTTGCCTGGAAAATCCCATGGACAGAGGAGCCTGGTAGGCTGCAGTCCATGGGGTCGCTGCCAGTCGGACATGACTGAGCGACTTCACTTTCGCTTTTCACTTTCATGCATTGGAGAAGGAAATGGCAACCCTCTCCAGTGTTCTTGCCTGGAGAATCCCAGGGACTGGGGAGCCTGGTGGGCTGCCGTCTATGGGGTCGCACAGAGTCGGACAGGACTGAAGCGACTTAGCAGCAGCAGCAGCAGCAGCAGCAGAATATGAAACAATTTTCTTTTACTATATTTACCCTGCCACATTGTAAGCAATATTAGGTATTTATTATGAGTAAATTTTTAATGTTATTTTCTATCTTATTGATTTTTCTAATTCCAAAAACCATTTGGAGTTTGCATTTGAGAATAGTTTATTATAAGTCAATAGCTTGCTTTTGTCAAATAAATATTCCCTATCATAATTTAATTACTGTAATGCTTACTTTGGTTGACATAAACACTGTCCAAGTTACTTCTATCCTAGGAGATATAATAAAAATGAAACAGCCAAAAAGAGATTTATGCACTCTTGAGTATGCCCCTTATCTTATTAGATGAAGAAGAATTACGGTGTTCTGTCAGTGACACATTCATCACCCTAAAATCAATCTTTGTTGATCCCTAGGGATCACCACTAAAAATCTGTTTTAACATGTTGTCACTGTTTTTCAATGGACCGATATCTGAAATATAATTCATGATCTCAGGGGCCCTGGGGAAACTTCAGGAGGATTTGATTGTCAATAGAATTCAGTAACTCTAAGTTTTAACCTTCTGTTTATATTACTTATTCACCAGTTCAGTTCAGTTCAGTCACTGAGTCATGTCCAGCTCTTTGTGACCCCATGGACTGCAGCATGCCAGGCCTCCCCGTCCATCACCAACTCCCAGAGTTTACTCAAACTCATATCCATTGAGTCCATGATGTCATCCAACCATCTCATCCTCTGTTGTCCCCTTCTTCCCCCGCCTTCACTCTTTCCCAGTATCAGAGTCTTTTCCAATGAGTCCGTTCTTCGCACCAGGTGGCCAAAGTATTGGAGTTTCAGATTCACCATCACTCCTTCCAATGAACACTCAGGACTGATTTCCTTTAGGATGGCCTGGTTGGATCTCCTTGCAGTCCAAGGGACTCTCAAGAGTCTTCTCCAACACCACAGTTCAAAACCATCAATTCTTCGGTGCTCAGTTTTCTTTATAGTCCAACTCTCACATCCATACATGACCACTGGAAAAACCACAGCCTTGACTAGATGGACCTTTGTTGACAAAGTAATGTCTCTGCTTTTTAATATGCTGTCTTGGTTGGTCATAACTTTCCTTCCAAGAAGTAAGCATCCTTCAATTTCATGGCTGCAGTCACCATCTGTAGTGATTTTGGAGCCTAAAAAAGTCTGCCACTGTTTCCACTGTTTCCCCATCTATTTGCCATAAAGTGATGGGACCAGATGCCATGATCTTAGTTTTCTGAATGTTGAGCTTTAAGCCAACTTTTTCACTCTTCTCTTTCACGTTCATCAAGAGGCTCTTTAGTTTTTCTTTGCTTTCTGCCATAAGGATTGTGTCATCTATCTGAGGTTATTGATATTTCTCCCGGCAATCTTGATTCCAGCTTGTGCTTCTTCCAGCCCAGCGTTTCTCATGATGTACTCTGCAGATAAGTTAAATAAGCAGGGTGACAATATAAAGTCTTGATGTACTCCTTTTACTATTTGGAACCAGTCTGTTGTTCCATGTCCAGTTCTAACTTAACTTCCTGACTTGCATATAGATTTCTCAAGAGGCAGGTTTAGGTGGTCTGGTATTCCCATCCCTTTCAGAATTTTCCACAATTTATTGTGATCCACACAGTCAAGGGCTTTGGCATAGTCAATAACAAAGAAACAGATGTTTTTCTGGAACTCTCTTGCTTTTCTGATGATCCAGCACATGTTGGCAATTTGATCTCTGGTTTATATTACTTATTCATATGTTGTATCTATATACATCTTCCAATGGCATATCTCATTACCAAGTTTATGCTATACGTGGCTGAACTTAGCTAAGTGTATATTTCTCCTTGAGTATAAAAGTCTATATGGCAGATAATGAATGTATTAATGAATTTTGTGTTAAGCACTTTGGAAATGAGAAAAGCCTTACAGAATCAGTGGTGCAGGAGACCTGGGTTTGATCCCTCAGTTGGTAAGATTCCCTGGAGAAGGAAATGGCAAACCATTCCAGTATTCTTACCTGGAGAATTCCATGGACAGAGCAGCTTTATGGATAACAGTCCATGGAATCTCAAAGAGTTGGACATGAGTGAGGAACTGACACACACAATAATAATAATCAATAGAACAGAATAAAAAATAAACAGAATACTTGTCATATAACTTCAAAAAGACATATTCTCTTGCAGTTGAAATAAGAATCATAGCTTACTATTTTATCAAAAAATGGCAAAGAAAAATTAAACATTTCTAAGAAGCAAAAGAAAGATTGGATACCACCCTTTAGTCTCCAAGAAAACTTGAGGGTAAAATCTGTTTCCTGATGCTTTGAAGTTTAAGGTTGTGAAGGTCCTTTGAATTTCTCCTCTGTTCATGTTGAAGGTCACATGTAACGAATGTTTAATAATGTATGCTTAAAGACTTACTTATTCCAAAATTTAAATAATAGTTATTCTATTTGTAGAAAAGTATTTGCACAAAAATTATCTTTGGACAAGAAAACATAAAACTGTATTATAAATACAGAAGACTGTAATAGTGTATGTCGTTGTTTGTTGTTTTAGTCACTAAATCATGTCCAACTCTTTTGCAATCCCATGGACTGTAGCCCCACCAGGTTACTCTGTCCATGGGATTTCCCAAACAAGAATATTGCAATGGGTTGTCATTTCCTTCTCCAGGGAATCTTCCTAACACATGGACCAAATTCATGTCTCCTGCATTGGCAGGTGGATTCTTTACCACTGAGCCACCAGGAAAGCCCTTGATAATGAATGATTAACTTATTTTATTTAAAGATTTTTATATACCATTAACATGATTTAATAAATGCACAGGTTTAAAATGGTATAGGCCAAAATATAGACTTTTGGAATTTTTGCTGCCTCAATAGATTTAGTATATTTTTTACCAGCTTTATAAAGGAAGGAAATGATTAATTACCTGTAGGCCACTTAGTTAATCATTGTCATCATTCAAAACACAGTGAAACAAAAGAATACCTAAATTAACAAACTTACTAAATATATGAGTTATTTAAATTAAAACATTTAAATTATTCTAAATTAAAGAAGACATTGTGAAAAGAAATTATAAATAATCCAAAATGAAAATATACTTTTTAATGAAAAAAATCTAACTACAATGCTTTTATATTCTGGAAATTTGGCTTTCTCATTGTTTAGAACAAACAACAGATCAATTTTTGTATTTAATTATGCACCCCTTCTAAAATGAATAAATAAAACATACCTAAGTTTAAATTTTATTTCAAGTTTAAGTAACTTTCATTGTTTTTTATGAGATAAAACTAATCTATAATCTTATTAGAAATATTGAATTATATAATACCATAATATATGACAGCTATAGACCTCTATTTGCAATATTTTTAACTATATTAGAAATATTGAACCTCCCATTATAAGAGTTATAAAAACATTTTGATGTAATTCATATCATATATTTTTCCTATTTGAACACTTTTATTTTTATATAATTGAATAGTGCTATACTAGAATATTTTGGTCATTTGCAATATTTTGCCATCATAAACTAATAAGCAAAATGTCATACTTGTTTATATAGTGTTTTTCATATCTCTAATTACTTCCTTTGAATAGATTCCTAGGCCTAGAATGGTGGCATTAAATGGTATGGATATTTTAAATGTTTACTCAACAATTTAGAACTTGTTTTTGAAGTTAGTTCAATCAATTAATATTCAGAGAATGTTCATTTTACTTGTTCATACCATCTAGGAATGTGATGACTTTTAATCTTAGAATATGTAATGTATTTTTTAATTAATGATTAAAAATAATTAGTTTGTGCTTTGTTTTCTATGGATTTTGCTTGTACATTAGTTTCTTTTATTCTTTTTGAAATTTTTCTTACAAATTTAACAAGTATTCTACATATTTTAATTATCAACTAATATTTTGTTATATTTTACTCTTGATTTTATTTTAATATTGTGACTATGAGTTTTGTTATGTGCATTTTAATAAAGTGACAGCTTTCCCTTTTTAAAACTTTTATGTAATTTATTTAAGGTCATTATTTGTAATCAATCCAAATGTTGTCCTAAAATGTATACTGTGCACATGTGCTAAGTCAGTTCAGTCATGTCTGACTCTTGGTGACACTTTGGACTATAGCCTGGAGGCTCCTCTGTCCATGGGATTCTCTAGGCAAGAATACTGGAGTGGGTTGCCATGCTCTCCTCCAGGAAGTCTTCCTAACCCAGGGATTGCACCGCATCTTCTGTGGTTCCTGCAGAGCAGGCAGATTCTTTACTGATGAGCCACTGGAAGCCCCAGTTTTGGAAGCCCTTACATTTTGGAACACTAGTACTCCTTATTTTTTTTTTTTTCCATTTTGTTTTTATCTATTTTGAAGTAATTTTGATAGGGGATTGGAGACAAGATACTTTTCTGTTTTTATATCTGACCCCCAAATGCCAATAAGCACATATAATTTATTGAAAATGCTACTCCTTCCTACTGGCTTGTTATATTTTCTTTATCATATGTGAAATATTTACTCATATTAGGGTCTGCTTCTGATTAGTCTGATATGCCTGTCTTTTCTTGCATCATTACAGTACTGTTTCATTTACCATGTTTTATATGTAGTAAAAAAAACTTTCCTATTTCATTTTTTTCTAAACAAATTTATTTTTCCTCAGGAATGTTCAAATGTTTCATAATTATTCAAGCTCTAAAATGACCACTGTAATTTCTATTAATATTCAATTACATCTACATATTATTTAGATATTATAAATTTATATACATGCAACATTAGGATACCTCAATATAAAAGGCAAATGATAACACACATAAAAGGAGATGTTGACAGTAACACGGTAGTATTAATAGTGGCGGACCAGCACCAAATTTACATCAGTGGACAGATCATCTATACAGAAAAGGATCATAAGAGAATACACCAGGCAGCTGCATGACAGTAAAATAGAGAACCTAGGAGAAATGGACAAATTCTTAGAAAGGTACAATCTCCCAAAACTAAACCAAGAAGGGCCACTATCCCCTTCAGAGATG
This sequence comes from Bison bison bison, assembly GCF_000754665.1. Taxonomy (NCBI): domain Eukaryota; kingdom Metazoa; phylum Chordata; class Mammalia; order Artiodactyla; family Bovidae; genus Bison; species Bison bison. Next base: position 368,883 of record NW_011494961.1, read on the forward strand.
ACCCACACTCTGTCTGTGGAGTGAACTTCTCTCTAAGAAAAAATCCACTTCTTACCTATCAAAAAGAAAGAAAGAAAGAAAGGAACAAAAACCCTGAATCAGTAATAAATAGGAAATATGAGCAAACCAATTACCAGTACTCAAATTGAAACTATGACTGAAAAACAAACAAAAGTCCAGGACCAGATAGTTTCACAGGCAAACTTTATCAAACATTTAGAAAAAAGTTAAACCTATCCTCCTGACACTATCCCAAAAATTGCAGAGGAAGGAACATTTCCAAACTGATTCTATGAGGCCACCATTACCCTGATACTAAAACCAGACAAAGATACCACAGAAAAGCAAATTACAGGCCAATATAACTGGTTGAACATAAATGGAAAAATCTTTAACAAAATACTAGCAAATTGAATGCAAAAATATATTAAAAGGACTATACATAATGATCAAGTGGGATTTACCCCAGGGATACAAAGATTTTTCAGTATCCACAAATCAATCAGTATGATACACCATATTAACAAACTGAACAATAAAAAAACCATATGGTCATCTCAACAGATGCAGAAAGTGTTTAACAACATTCAATATCCATTTATGATAAAAACTCTCCATAAAAGGACATAGAGGGAACCTACCTCAACATAATATGACCATATATGATAAAACCACAGCTAATATCATAATCAATGGTGAAAAGCTGAAAGCATTTCCTCCAAGATGAGAAACAAAACAAGGATATCCATTGTTGCCACTTTTATACTACATAGTTTTAGAAGTCCTAGCCATGGCAATGATAGAAAAAAAAAAAAAAAAAAACAAATATAAGGAAACCATATTGGAAAAGATGTAAAACTTTCATTGTGTATAGATACTGTGATACTATCAATAGAAAATTCTAAAGAGGCTACCAGAAAACTACTAGAGCTCATTAATGAATTCAGTAAAGTTGCAGGATACAAAATGAATACACAGAAATCTGTTACATTTCTATACAGTAACAATGAAATTTAGACTGCATTGAAGGTGGCTCAGTGGTAAAGAATACACCTTCAATGCAGGAGTTGCATGAGACGCAGGTTCAATCCCTGGGTGAGGAAGATCCCCTGGAAGAGGGAATGGCAACCCACTCCAGTATTCTTGTCTGGAGAATCCCATAGACAGAGGAGCCTGGCAGGCTACAATCCATGGGGTCACAGAGTTGGACATGACTGAAGCGACTTAGCATGCACACACGCAAGGAGGCAAAAGACCTGTACTCTGAAAACTCTTAAATACTGATGAAAGAAATTAAAGGTGACATAAGCAGATGGAGAGATATACCATGTCTTAGACTGGGTGAATCATTAATGTCAAAATGACTATACTACCCAAGCAATCTACAGATTCAATGCAATGTTTATCAAATTACCAATGGTGTTTTTCATAGAACTAGACCAAAAAATAATAAAATTTCCATAGAAACACAAAAACTCTTACTATCCAAAGCAATTTTTAGAAAGAAAAATGAAACCTGAGGCATAAGCCTCCCTGACTTGAGATTATACCGTAAAGGTAAAACAGGATGGTACTGGCACAAAAAGCAATCATATAGATCAACAGAACAAATGCCCCAAAATAAACCCATGCACTGATGGCCAATTAATCTATGACAAAGGAGGCAAGAATATTCAATGGAGAAAAGACAGTCTGGTCAATAATTGGCACCAGGAAAACTGGACAACTCCATGTAAAAGAATGAAATTAGAACATTCTCTAATACCATATACAAAAATAAACTCAAAGTGATTTAAAGGCCTAAATATAAAACCAGACAATCTAAAACTCCTAGAGGAAAACATACGCAGAACACACTTTGACATAAATCACAGCAGTAACTTTTTGGATCTGTCTCCTAGAGTAATGGAAACTAAAAAAAAATAAACAAATGGGACCTAATTAAATTTAAAAGCTTTTGCACAGCAAAGGAAACCATAAAGAGAACAAAAAGACAATCTACAGAATGGGAAATAGTATTTTCAAATGATGTGACTGACAAGGTATATATTTCCAAAATATACAAACCACTCAAATAGTTCAGTACCAAAAAGAAAACAAACAAACAAAAAAAAAACAAAACAACCCAATCAAAAAGTAGCAGAAGATTTAAATAGACATTTCTCCAAGAATACATACAAGATGCCCAAAGACACATGAAAAGATGCTCAACATCACTAATTGTTAGAGAAATGCAAAACAAAACTAAATGCCTCACTCAGGTCAGAATGGCTGTCATCAAAAAATCTAAAAATAATCAATGCTGGAGTTGGTTTGGAGACAAAGGAACCCTCCTACACTGTTGTGGGAAATGTAAATTGGTACAGCCACTATGGAACAGTATGGAGTTTGCTTAAAAAACTAACAATAGAGCTAACATATGATCCTGTAATTCCTCTCTTGGGCATGTATCCAGAGAAAACCTAATTTGAAAAGATACATGCACTGCAATATTCATTGCAGAACTACAATAGCCAAGACATAGAAGAAACCTAAATGTCCATTGACTGAAGAATAAAGAAAGAAAATGTGGTATATTTATACCATGGAATATTCCTCAGCCATAAAAAAATGAAATAATGTCTTTTGTAGAAACATGGATGAACTTACAGGTTATCTTACTAAGTGAAGTAAATCACACAAAGACAAATAACATGATATCAGCTATAAGTGGAATCTAAACAAATACAAATTATTTACAAAACAGAAAGAGAATGGCAGACACAGGAACCAAACATTTTACCAAAGGGGAAAGGTTGGGGGAGGGAAAACACTAGGAGTTTGGGATTGACATAATATACACACTACTATATATAAAATAGATTAGCAACAAGGACCTACCATATAGCACAAGGAACTATACTCAGTATTTTATAATTATCTATAGTAGAAAAGAATCTGGAAGAGCATAAATATATATTTATTTATTTATATATTTATATATAATTTATATGTACATAATATATAAATATATATATATATTCAATGATATGGGCTTCCCTGGTGGCTCAGATGGTAAAGAATCTGCCTGCAATGTGGGAGACTCAGGTTCAATCCCTTGGTCAGGAAGATCCCCTGGAGAAAGGAATGGCTATTCACTCCAGTATTCTTGTCTGGAGAATTCCATGGACCGAGGAACCTTGGCGGGCTACAGTCTATGGGGTCGCAAAGAGTCAGAAACAACTGAGCGACTAACACACATACACACACATTTAGTTATATAACTGAATACATACAGTTATATATTCTGTACATCTAAAATTAACACAATATTGTAAATCAACTATACTTCAGTAAAAACAAGGAGCTATGCCTCTAGATTTTAATGTAAACTTTTCTTTGATTTTGGAATATTTCTTTAAAAACACTCCAAATCACTTTTTCATGTTTTATAATCTGAATGCATCACCCCTCCTAATTCATATGTTACACCCTAATCATCCCCAAGGGCAGTAGTATTAGGAGGTGGGACCCTTGGGAGGTGATTAGATTATGAGGACAATGAATGGGATTAGTGTTCTTATGAAAAAGACCTCAGTGAGATTCCTCATCCCTTCAACCATGGAAGGATACAAGAAGTCAGAGCTGTGGTACATATACACAATGGAGTATTACTCAGCCATTAAAAAGAATACATTTGAATCAGTTCCAGTGAGGTGGATGAAACTGGAGCCTATTATACAGAGTGAAGTAAGCCAGAAAGAAAAACACCAATACAATATACTAATGCATATATATGGAATTTAGAAAGGTGGTAACAATAACCCTGTATGCAAGACAGCAAAAGAGACACAGATGTATAGAACAGTCTTTTGGACTCTGTGGGAGAGGGAGTTGGGGGATGATTT
>NW_011494961.1:372869-388553 GCF_000754665.1 Bison bison bison
AGAAACGAATCGCCAGTCCAGGTTCGATGCAGGATACAGGAAGCTTGGGGCTGGTGCACTGGGATGACCTAGAGGGATGGTATGGGGAGGGAGATGGGAGGGGGGTTCAGGATTGGGAACTCGTGTACACCCGTGGCAGATTCATGTTGATGTATGGCAAAACCAATACAATATTGTAAAGTAAAAAAAAAAAAAAAAAGTCTATAACCTGAAAGAGGTCCCTCACTCGACCATGCTGGAATGAACCCTGATCTAGGACTTTCAGCTTCCATAAAACTGAGAAATAAATTTCTGTTGTTTATAAGCTACATACCAGTCTGGGTATTCTGTTGTAAAAGACCAAACATACTCTAAGAGCCATCATATCTGGCTTTTGATCTTTGATTCTAGATTAAATGTTTTTATTTGGAATATTAGAAATTAAGAAATAAGGTTTGTGAAGTGAGGGTAAGTTCTAAGAAGCTAAGATTACAGAGCAGAGTAGCCACAGAAATGCAATGGTACTCAAAGCTTCTGGATTTCATTTCTATACATATATTTGTCTATTAATTAAGAATTATTTATTAAGCCAAGTTTAAAGAGCAAGTGAAGTTATAATTTTTATATGAGTATTTTAATAAGAAACCTTTTAATATCCCTTAACATTTAGGTATACAGAAAAAAAGATTACTGTTTTTTCTTTGAATAAATGCTAATTCTACTACTGGGCTTCTAAAACTACCTTTTAAATGCAATCTTCTAAAGCCCACTTTCTTCTGAAAGAGCCAACAACAAAAAAAGTGTGATTCATTCTGCCAATATAAAAGCAAATGGATTTTTTAAAATTAAAATTATAATCAAAATGGAAATTAATTTTGCTCAATTGATTTGTATTTTGCATGAAAATGTGGAAACCTTGTCATCATTCAGTACTCCAATAGCATTGGCATTTGAGGCATAATTTATTTAAAGAGAGCTTTTTGTGCTGACTTGCTCATTTTTCAAATGTCTCCTCGAAGCAGTGGGATTTCAATATGTTGACCTCCGTGTCTCTTGAAGTTCTCAGAATAATAAATGATTTGCAATATTATTTATATTTTACATTTTTTTAATGAATAATTGGTCACATTCCTCATACTAATCCCAAGACACCACTTGCATTCTAAATTCCTTCACAGTGTTGTTTTCTCTTTTAATTTCTCACTCCCTTTTCTCATTAACCCACTGCCGCTAGCTTTGCCGATCAACTCAATGGCACTTTAATTTACAATAAGATTTCATATTTGACACACAACTATCATAAATGAAGTATGCTAAAAAAGTAAATCTATCACTTCTGTGTAGCCTGTCTATTCACTCATCCTTCTTTCAGCCTTTCCCTTCCTCAATCTAGTCTGCTTTCTTATTTTCAATAATCAAAGCATTGCTTTGATCAACTCATTCTTCTACTAAAAAAAAATTCTGATGATCTTAATTAGCTAAAGTGCTATACATAAATCCTTTACCCTTGTGGTCTTTAGACTAGTTTGTTCACTGTCTCTCAAACCTTATTGTCCAAGCCACTGGTTTGGGTATTAGTTTCCCCAACATAGACTTCCCAGCACATCCTTTTCTCACAAGTGGCAGGATAATTTGTTGAGACATTGTTTACATTTTGGTATTTTCCCCTCAATATTCCAAGTTGGTTCTTAAGAATATAGAACCTTGATTAAGGGAAAATTTATTTTTCCATAGGTAAAGGAGAAACTTGTCATAGAACAGGTTTTGCTAGCTTTGTTTTTCCAGAAGTCCAAACACCTTGAAGATTTTCTACTTACTAAAGGAAGTGAAGGGAAAATAAAGTACGTAGAAAGAGAAAAAGAGAGAAAGGAAGTCCATGTCTGGGAGGGAAAGGAGATTAGCAGGTAACAAGAATATAGGTGAGCACTACTCACTGCCTAGCCTTCTAGACGTGGCACAGATGGTAAAGAATCTGATGGCGCTAGAGATAAAGAACCCCCACATGCCAATGCAGGAGACATAAGAGACGAAGCTTCGATCCCTGGGTCAGGAAGATCCCCTGGAGGAGGAAATGGCAACCCATTCAAATATTGTTGCCTGGAGAAGCCCATGGGCAGAGGAACCTGGAGGGCTACAGTTCATGGGGTCACAAAGAGTCGGACATGACTAAAGTGACTTAGTGCACACCCACTGTGGTCTAGTGGTGCCCAGGACAGGTGGTCACACAGCAGACAGTAATGAATTGATTTCTGGAAACCTCAAACAGGAGATAACTTAGGTACCAATTCTACCAGAAGCAAAGATCTTTGGGTGCAAAGTTGATGTAGAAGCAATAATGGGCTGAAATTAATGGGCTACATTTGATTTGAATAAAATAATTATACATTTTTTTTGCATATGTAATGTGTAAAGTAAGATACCATCTACAACCATCCATCTTCTGAGATTTAATTCATGTTTTTATATCCTGTCTCTACTAGAAAAAAATATAAACTGCTTCTAAAGCATGTACTATGATTTTTAGTCCTGTGCTTAGTTGCTCAGTCATGTCTGACTTTTTGTGACCCCGTGGACTGTACCTCACCAAGTTCCTCTGTCTATGGGGATTCTCCAGGCAAGAATACTGGAGTGGGTTGCCATGCCCTCCTCCAGGGGATCTTCCCAACCCAGGGATCAAACCCAGGTCTCCTGCATTGCAGGCAGATTCTTTACCACTTGAGCCACCAGGGCAACCCAAGAATACTAGAGTGAGCAGCCTATCCCTTCTCTAGGGGAACTTCCCGACCCAGGAATCGAACCAGGGTCACCTGCATTGCAAGCAGCTTCTTTACCAGCTGAGCTACCCAGGAAGCCCCATTTATAGTCCTACTAGCCTTCAAAATTCCTGTTGCTGTTCCTTGCATCTAGAGAATACGATTAATATTGATTCAGTTTTAGTTATTCCTGTTTAACTCTTTGGCCTTGATGGTTGTACATCTCCCCATTTCTTCTTTAACATTTAAAACATATATGCATATTTCAGAAAAGATTTTGTCTAGTGCCTTTCCAATGCAATCAAATTACTGAGTTTTATGTTTTATAAGAGAGTGTTGAGCCTTCACATAGTAATTATGACTTTAACAAACCAAATAATATTTCAGTGTCTTCCTGAGATAAATGACAAATGAAAAGAGGAGGGTTTGTTTTCTAATTCCTCAGTTCTCAGGTGCACCAAGATTGCTTCCTTGTGTTTAGCAGTGCTGCTAAGCTAACCTTGGCAGTTTCTGACTTCTACAATTTAGTCTGTTCTATCAGGAGTGAACTCTGAGTCAGGGTGGGATGTTTACCATCTGACCCACACACGAACCCCCTGGGACTCAGAGGATGTTCTTACAGGGAGGTTCTGTTCCACATGATACAGTCTCCTTGGTGTTCAAAATTATTATTTTATTGGAACTGAAAATAAGTACAGGCTTAGGAAAAATTAGATAACATAAATTTTACTGTCAGTTTTCAAAGAAAACTCAATTAGTTTTCCATTTGGGGACCAAGGAGCATGCTGTTTCTTGTCTGAGTTGAAATATTGATCGACTTAAGCAAAAGTGAAACTCCCAACGTTAATGAAACTTTTCTTCAGTCTACTGCATCCATTGATCAGAAGAGCATAGAACAACTCCCACAAATTCTCTGAAGACTTATTCTTTGGGAAAACTATCAGATTTCAGATCTTATATAGTCTTTGACTTGAGATGGGTATTTCCTGTTTAAATCAGTGAAAGTAAAGATCTACAATTAAATAATCCTTTTCTAACTATGTTGACAAAATAGAACTTTGAAAACAGAACTTTATGAATCAATAATAAAAATAAGGACCCTTATATATCCTTGTTATATTGTATGTTTACTCTTACAAACAAGTGAGTGTTTTTTCCAGATCCTAATGTAGAATCCAATTACAAACACAAATCAATTGCTACATGTTCAGTTGATGTTTGTGATTTACAGACTTCCTTTAATCTCTCCTTCTGGATGTTTACCCTATATAGATGGGTCCTTCAGATCTCTATGATTAGGGTGGTCATTTCCCCAGGCTCTGCAATAAATCAGGGGCTTGCTTCAGTACTCAAGTGTTTTTTCTGCCAGTCTTACTGTGTCCCACAACAGGGAATAAAGCTTTTGCCTTGTTTCTAAGAATAGCTGTCTTTGAATGCCATGATTACAATGAGTGCTTTCTGCCTTCATAATTTGCCTAGCCCTTTAATTTTGTTTTTTTTTTTTTTTCATTTTCTGTAATGCCAAACATTGGCCATTGAGCTCCAGTTATGCTCACTGGACTTCCCTTCTCCCCAAACCTCTGCCTTCTGGACACATGGCTCTCAGGCCACCTACCTACTGCCCCACTGTTTCTTGCACATTTCCTTCACAACAAATTTTTTAAAACTCATGCCTCTTATTTTCAGTCATAAAGTTAAGCTTATGGTCCAGCTAAACTTAGAGAGGAGATAAGAGAAAGGGAAACTAAAGAAAGGTAACAAGTAAAAGTGAAGGTGACTGGGGATGAGAGCAGAACAAAGGCAGCAAGAGCTATTCCCAGATACAGATGTCATGGGTGGGCACAGAAGAATTGAAGCAATGGTAATCTTCTGGGGGCGCTGGCATTCTGGGCACCAGTGCTCTCCTGGCTTCCACATAAAGCTTCTGTCATTTGACCGGAGACTGCATGAGCCCTGTACAGCCATCTTTAGCACAACAGGTGAAAAGACTAGATCATATGAAAGGGCCCAACATCTATCAGAGACAAGATAACATGACCAGTGTGATTCTCCATGAAGTTCTCCTCTGGATTTGTTTTTTTTCCCCCTGGTAGGTGGGTCTCCACTACTGTCATTATGGCATGTGAAATCACCACCCTGGCATGAAAACACAGGAATCTTTCTGTAAATTTAGGACTCATCATATTATACAACTTTCTGGTATTTAGAACCCAGTCATTTATGGTATCTTTGGAAATATGTGTGTGTGTGCTAAGTCACTTCACTCGTGTCTGGCTGTTTGCAACCTTATGAACTGTAGTCTGCCAGGCTTCTCTGTCCATGAGATTCTCCAGGCAAGAATACTGGAGTGAGTTGCCATGCCCTCCTCCAGGGGATCTTCCCGATCCAGGAATAGAACTTGTGACTCTTATGTCTCCTGCATTGGCAGTTGGCTTCTTTACCACTAGTGCCACTGAGGAAACGTCTTTGGAACTAAGAAAGTGAAAGTCACTCGGTTGTGACTCTTTGTGACCCCATGGACTATACAGTCCATGGGAATTCTCCAGGCCAGACTACTGGAGTGGGTGGCCTTTCCCTTCTCCAGGGGATCTTCCCAATCCAGGGATTGAACCCAGGTCTCACACATTGCAGGCAGATTCTTTACCAGTTAAGCCACAAGGGAAGCCTCTTTGGAAATGTATTAGAAGATAATTCAAAGCAAACAGTTTAAGGTTGAAGCATGCAAGAGGCAGTTGGCCAGAAATGGAATCAGTTCAGAAGCCCAATATAATAGCTCAAGAATTATCATGTGCAGTGTGCCCTAAAGATTTATTTAGGCCCCCACCAAAGGCAATCATCTTTGGATAATGTGCTATCCCTAAGAGGCTGAGTCAGCATTCTAAGCATTGCTGCTTCCTCAGGAGCGGGGAGGCCCCAGTGTCCTCAGGCCTGGTCTTCTCCCAGGTGGTGAACTGCTCTGTTACCTACCCAGCTGGGTCATAGGATTGAACACACTTTACATATCATTGATTGAGCATCTTGGTTTTGAGTTAAATAAAATGAAGTGTGGGATGAATCACTATGGAATATGGAAAATGGATGTTTGAAGCATGGATGGTATTATTGCAAAAATCTGGGAGTAGAGAAAAAAGGACTCTACTTACTTTTGTTGTGTTGGAAAGCATGTTTGTTGTAAATGGAAATGATGAAGTTTAAGGTCTAAAGGCCTCTCTTAGGTTCATTGACTCAAGTCCTGTCCAACAAGGTTCTAGATTAGGATACTCTGAACCAGGACTTCCTTATCTCCCCTTGATGAGTAAGGAGGTATTCTTCATTTACTTTACCAATTTTATCCAGTTTTATTTATAATGTTGATTTATAACACTATATTAATTTCATGTGTACATTAGATGTCTACTTCTGAATATCCTACAGTGTGCTCACCACCAAAAACTTAGTTTCCATCCATAACCCTATAGTTAATACCCTTGACCTATTTGCCTGGGCTTTCCTGATGGCTCAGTGGTAAAGAATCTGCCTGCCATTTCAGAAGACACAGGAGATGTGGGTTTGATCCCTGGGTCAGGAAGATGCCCTGGAGAAGGGAGTGGCAACCCACTTCAGTATTCTTGCCTGTAAAATCCCATGGACAAAGGAGCCTGGTGGCTACAGTTCAGGGGGTATCACAAAGAATCGAACATGGCTGAGAATGCATGCAAGACTTATAAATAAATACCAGCTTTCATTTTCACAGACCCTCTACTTGAAGATGGGATTTTGATTCTGTCATAGGAAGCAGTACAAGGGGAGTTGCAGACGTTTTCAGTCTGTACTTAAATAAGCACTGCTATTGCCTGTGGGTGGCTTTTGACAACCACAGAGCTACTGCAAAACTTAAGTTTTATCATATATACCATTGTGCTTTGAATACACTTTTGTATATTTATGATAGTTTTGAGCAACCAGGTTACTACATAATGACTTATAAATCTGGGATTATACTTGAATGAAAGGGATAATTTTGGCAGATAACAAACTTTTACAGTTCCTGTTCATGATGTGTTTAGCAGAAAAACAATTTATTTCTACAGAAAATTCCTTTATCTCACTCTAGTTTCTTTAATCCCAGGCCACATAAAATGTAACTAAATCAGTCAGCTATGGGTACAAAAAGTTTTCTTTCTGCATTATCATTATTGTTTTACTTTTCTGGGAAAGTTGCAGACTATTGCCATAGTCACCACTTACACCTGTCTTAACATTGTGTTTCTCATAGCCCTATTTGATATGTTTCAGTCAGTCAGTCACTCAGTTATGTCTGACTCTCTGTGACCCCATGGACTGCAGCACTCTAGGCTTCCCGGTCCACCACCAACACCCAGAGCTTACTAAAACTCATGTCCATTGAGTCATGATGCCATCCAACCATCTCATCCTCTGTCATCCCTTCTCTTCCTACCTTCAATCTTTCCCAGCACCAGGGTCTTTTCCAATGAGTCCGTTCTTCACATCAGGTGGCCAAAATACTGGAGTTTCAGCTTCAGCATCAGTCCTTCCAATGAATATTCAGGACTGATTTCCTTTAGGATGGACTGGTGGGATCTCCTTGCAGTCCAAGGGACTCTCAAGAGTCTTCTCCAACACCACAGCTCAAAAGCATCAATACTTTGGCACTCAGCTTTCTTTACAGTCCATCTCTCACATCCATGCATGACTACTGGAAAAACCGTAGCTTTGACTAGATGGATCATTTTTGGCAAAGTAATGTCTCTGCTTTTTAATATGCTGTCTAGGTTAGTCATAACTTCTCTTCCAAGAAGTAATCATCTTTTAATTTCATGGCAGCAGTCACCATCTGCAGTGATTTTGGAACACATACAAAAAATAAAGTTTGTCACTGTTTCCATTGTTTTCCCATATATTTGCCATGAAATGATAGGACCAGATGCCATGATCTTAATTTTCTGAATGTTGAGTTTTAAACCAACTTTTTCACGCTCCTCTTTCACTTTCATCAAGAGGCTCCTTAGTTCTTCCTTGCTTTCTACCATAAGGGTAGTGTCATCTGCATGCTGCTAAGTCACTTCAGTCATGTCCAACTCTGTGCGACCCCATAGATGGCAGCCTACCAGGCTCCCCCGTCCCTGGGATTCTCCAGGCAAGAATACTGGAGTGGGTTGCCATTTCCTTCTCCAATGCATGAGAGTGAAAAGTGAAAGTGAAGTTGCTCAGTTGTGTCCGACTCTAGTGACCCCATGGACTGCAGCCTACCAGGCTCCTCTGTCCACGGGATTTTCTAGGCAAAAGTACTGGAGTGGGGTGCGATTGCCTTCTCCATATCTGAGGTTATTGATATTTCTCCCAGCAATCTTGATTCCAGCCTGTGGTTCATCCAGTCCAGCATTTCTCATGATGTACTCTGCATATAAGTTAAATAAGCATAGTGACAATATACAGCCTTGATGTACCCCTTTCCCAATTTGGAACCAGTCTGTTGTTCCATGCCAAGTTTTAACTGTTGCTTCTTGACCTGCATACAGATTTCTCAAGAGGCAGGTCATGTGGTCTGGTATGCCCATCTCTTTCAGAATTTCCACAGTTTATTGTGATCCACACAGTCAAAGGCTTTGGCATAGTCAATAAAGCAGAAATAGACGTTTTTCTGGAACTCTCTTGCTTTTTCATGATCCAACAGATGTTGGCAATTTAATCTCTGGTTCCTCTGCCTTTTATAAATCCCGCTTGAACATCTACAAGTCCATAGTACACATACTGTTGAAGCCTGGCTTGGAGAATTTTGAGCATTACTTTACTAGTGTGTGAGATGAGTGCAACTGTGCAGTAGTTGAGCATTCTTTGGCATTGCCTTTCTTTGGGATTGGAATGAAAACTGACCTTTTCCAGTCCTGTAGCCACTGCTGAGTTTTCCAAATTTGCTGGCATATTGAGTGCATCACTTTCACAGCATCATCTTTCAGGATTTGAAAGAGCTCAACCGGAATTCTATCACCTCCACTAGCTTTGTTCGTAGTGATGCTTCCTAAGGTCCCCTTGACTTCACATTCTAGGATGTCTGGCTCTAGGTGACTGATCACACCATCGTGATTATCTGGGTCGTGAAGATCTTTTTTGTGTAGTTCTTCTGTGTATTCTTGCCACCTCTTCTTAATATCTTCTGCTTCTGTTAGGTCCATACCATTTCTATCCTTTATTGAGCCCGTCTTTGCATGAAATATTCCTTTGGTATCTCTAATTTTCTTGAAGAGATCTCTAGTCTTTCCCATTCTATTGTTTTCCTCTATTTCTTTTCATTGATCACCGAGGAAGGCTTTCTTATCTCTCCTAGCTATTCTTAGGAACTCTGCATTCAAATGGGTATATCTTTCCTTTTCTCCTTTGCCATTTGCTTCTCTTCTTTTCTCAGATATTTGTAAGGCCTCCTCAGACAACCATTTTGCCTTTTTGCATTTCTTTTTCTTGGGGATGACCTTGATCATTGCCTCCTGTACAATGTCATGAACCTCCATCCATGGTTCTTCAGGCACTTTTTCTATCAAATTTAAATGTAAATAAAAGTCACTCTTAGGGCAGTACATAGTTGTCCATGCTAAGTCACTTTAGTCATGTCTGACTCTTTGCAACCTTATGGGCATAGCCCACGTGGATCCTCTGTCCATGGGATTCTCCAGGCAAGAATACTGGAGTGGGTTGTCATTTCCTCCTCCAGGGGATCTTCCTGACCCAGGGATTGAACTCACATCTCTTGTGTCTCCTGCATTTGAAGGTGGGTTCTTTACAACTAGAGACACCTGGGAAGTCCCTAATACATGGTTAGTAATACATATATGAATTTTTTTTGTGCTTATGTATAAGATAAGATAAATGAGTATATAGTGACAATTTTTCACACTAAACTAAGAGAGGGGCTCAATTAATTTCTGTAAGTATATCAAATTCAGTGCAGTCACTTAATGCACTATTCTGCTTTCAATCACCAGCCCCATTCCAACTTTAATGTGTCTGCAGTACAGAAACATTATAAAGAAATGGCATCAGCTCTTAAGATAAACATACCCTAGTTTAATCTCTGGCTTAGTAAAACATCTGTTAAGTGATAAGACTGTATACACATATACATATAAACACATATACATGTCATATAGAGAAAGCTATATCATTTGGCTATGAAAATTAGGTCAGATATATTAAAGCATATTAAAGTATCTATTACACAGAGCACATTGTAATTCTCATGTTTGATAGCTAATATTTTGAATATTATTTTATTTTATAAACTTATAAAGTAAAAAATATAACATTCTGGTAATTCTAGATACTCAGAAGTTCACGTAATTCTGTATTTATCAAGATCAATTGAAATATTAGTAAAAAACCTAAGTTTAATCAGTTTTCTTTCCAACGCTGTAAATGCTCTCCTGCTTCTGCCCTCTTCTGTCATCCATTCTAATAACACATTTTCCCAGCAGAAGTGAACACTGGAACACACACCTGTTCATCTATGACATTAATCTTGCACGTATTTATTGAATAGCTCTGAAGATTACAATAAATAGATGTTGAGACCCTAAATAGGAATGGATAATCTGGGATTTTACTCTAATTCTATGAAATGAAAGGAGAGCTCGTTTGTCTTAAGCATCTTTCATATGCTGGGCCTTTACATAGATGATCTAATTTACTTCTCTAATAGGCAGTAAGAGAAGTTGTTTTATCCACTTTCCCAACTAGGAAACGGGCTAAGAGGTTAAGTACTTGTTCAAGGTCATACAAGCAGTGTGACTTAAGGGCTTGCTAATATTTGGAAACATTACAGTATTACACAGATGATATAGTTCATACTATTGCTGCTCCATTATCAAATAAATATGTTTTAATTGTATTCTTGTAAAGCTTAGAAGTTCTTGATATATGCTCAACATAGATCTTTGCTTTACTTAGGGGCAAGAGTCTGACCTGCAACTTAAACCCTGAAGAAGCATTTCCCTCCTTTCTATAGATTTAATAGTAACTTTCCCTTCACTAGATGTCCCTTTGTAGTGATATACAGGTTCAGTATTTTCTGTAAATAACACAACACACGATCAAAATGTGCGGAAGGGGTATAAATGGTGCGTGAGCATCATCCGTTGTCCGCAGTCAGCGCGTTGGCACGGATTCCTTTGCTTCACTGCGGGCTTGACAGACATCCTGCTCCCTGACAACGAAGCCAGCGTGCCTCGGCAGCCGCTGCAGAAGCTGCTTCGGCTGATTAAATCTCAGGCTTCTGTCAGGAAACTGCCCGTTGTGTTTTTTCTCACAACTAATGTTTCATTACAAGCCTCCTTTCTTCTCTGCAGATTCGGCTCTGGTATCGCAAGGAAGGGTTCACATGCTTGCTTTCAGATTCCTTTCCTTTATGGATTAAAAATGCTGATATACGTATTCATGACCAAAAAAGCAGAAAATGTATTTCTGAAAACATTAACTATTGCACATGTCTTGTAATCTAAACATACACTCCTGTGTATTTTTAAAAACCATGAAATTGCACTACTCTGTTTTCACTATTTTCTAACATTAATTTATTTCTAATAGCATCTTAGCATCCGTTCACTATGGATTGTGCAGGCTAAATAAAAAGGTGTAGAATTTCTTAAGTTTACAATCTCATTTATGCAACATGGGCATGAAAAAATAAAGGGGTGCATTCAGATGGATAAGATGGGTAATTAGCATAGGTTTTTTGGATGAATATGGTTTGGCAGGAAAGAACCATAATACTCGGGTGTGTTAATTCAAGGAGGAAGGTATTCCATGCCTGAGGCATCATGATTATATCTGCAAATAATCAGAACTGGGTACATTAATATAAAAATGAAGAGAAGCACTAGGTCATATACATGCTTCTTCCACCTTCGTTTGTTTTCACTCTGTTCCCTCATGGGCCTTATTTCCACTGAAATGGATGTATGCTTTTTCTCAAATGAAGTACTTATTTGATGGAAACAATGTTGAGTTACTCTGGAAAAAGAAGCTAGTCCTTCTAACTAGAGTCTGTTAAAAAAAAATTAACATGTGCTCACACCTATACTCATCCCCATCAGAACCAATCTTAGAATAATTGTGGCTACTAACTGAAACTTTAACCAGGAAAGATGATACCTTTTCAAATACCTTATATGAAATTTTGGCATTTAAAACTATTTATTATGAGCAAATAAACTCATCATTTATAATGATGATATGCTGGGGATAGGTTACAATTCATTTTCTCACAATTTAGCACTGATCATATTTCAAATCCTAAAAGATGATGCTGTTAAAGTGCTGCACTGAATATGTTGGCAAATTTGGAAAACTCAGTGGTGACCACAGGATTGGTAAAGGTGAGTTTTCATTCCAATCCCAAAGACGGGCAATGCCAAACAATGTTCAAATTACCACAAAATTGAACTCATTTCACGTACTAGAAAGGTAATGTTCAAAATCCTTTAACATAGGTTTCAATAATATGTGAACCGAGAATTTGCAGATGCATAAGCTGGATTTAGAAAAGACAGAGGAACAAGATATCAAATTGCCAATGCACATTGAATCACAGACAAACCAAGAGAATTCTAGGAAAAAAATCTACTTCTCCTTAATTGACTACACTAAAGCTTTTGACTGTGTGGATCAAAACAAAATGTGGAAAATTCTTCAAGAAATGGGAATACCAGACCACCTTATCTGCTTCTTGAGAAATTTGTATACAAGTCAAGAAGCAACAGTTAGAACTGGACAAGGAACAACAAAGTGGTTGAAAATTGGGAAAGGAGTATGTCAAGGCTGTGTATTGTCACCCTGCTTATTTAACTTATATGTAGAATACATCATATGAACTACTGATGAATTCCAGTTTGGATGAATCACAAGCTGGAATCAAGACTGTGGGAGAAATATCAATAACCTCAGAGATGCAGATGATACCACCCTAATGGCAGAGAGCAAAGAGGAAGTAAAAGCCTCTTGATGAAGGTGAAAGAGGAGAGTGAAAAAGCTGGCTTAAAACCCAACATTCCAAAAACGAAGATAACGGCATTTGGTCCTATCACTTCATAGTGAGTAGATGGGGACAAAAGTGGAAACAGTGACAGATTTTATTTTCTTGGGCTCCCAAATCACTGCAGATGGTGACTGCTGCCATGAAACTAAAAGATGTTTGCTCCTTGGAAGAAAAGTTATGACAAACCTAGACAGTGATTTTAAAAGCAGAGATATCACTTTGCCAACCAAGTCTGTATAGTCAAAGCTATGATTTTTCCAGTAGTCATGTACAGATGTGAGAGCTGGACCATAAAGGAGGCATTGGAGAATTGATGCTTTCAAACTGTGGTGCTGGAGAAGACTCTTGAGAGTCCCTTGGACAGCAAGGAGATCAAACCAGTCAATCCTAAAGGAAATCAACCCTGAAGGGCTTTGGAAGCCCTTCACTGGAAGGGCTGATGCTGAAGCTCCAATACTTTGGCCACTTGGTGTGAAGAGCCAACTCATTGGAAAAGACCCTGATGCTGGGCAAGACAGAGGGCAAGAGGAGAAGGAGGCCACAGAGGATGAGATAGTTGGATGGCATCATCAGCTCAACAGACATGAGTTTGAGCAAACTCTGGGAAAACAGTGAAGGACAGGGAAACCTGGCATGCTGCAGTTCATGCAGTTGCAAAGAGTTGGACATAACTGAGTGACTGAACACCAAAACAGATGGTTATTTCCTTAAAGAGTTAGATAAATTCAATTGAGAGAAATGTGCTCTAGTTATCAATTTAAAATGTTTTAGTTGAGCTTGTTATATATGGACAGTATTATGAAATTTACCATTTGAGAATCACAGAATAGTCCAAAAGCAGGAAGAGAGTCCTCAGTACATGGCAGATGTATGATAAAAGGTGAACAGTAAAATAGTCCACTTTTATTGGTCTGAGTCTGTTGGCCAGTACATGGATATATAAGCATACATGAAAATTTATCATAAAGCCATAGAATAACCTTGAGAAAAAAAGTACTTGGCGGGAATAAGACAGTAAAACAGAAATTTGTGAAATGTGTGTAAAAATTAAGACAGAAGGATATTATAAAAGTGGATAGGGAGCACTATTAAAGTGAATCTCTAGGGAGATGTTTAGAATTGCTGACACTTTTTAGTTACAGAAGTTCCTACCCCTAAATATCCCTCTCAAGACATTGTCAAAATATTTAGAATCCTGTTTTTAATTCTTTTGAGGAACTGACTAAAGGAGTAGTCAGTAATTCAAGTTACAACCCAAATTTCATTTCAGCTAGTAAATTCATTCATTCAGTTTAGTCATTAAGTCATGTCTGACTCGTTGTGACCCCATGAACTGCAGCACACCAGGCCTCCCTGTCCATCACCAATTCCCGAAGTCCACACAAACCCATGTCCATTGAGTCAGTGATGCCATCCAACCATCTTATCCTCTGTCGTCCCCTTCTCCTCCTGCCCTCAATCTTTCCCAGCATCAGGGTCTTTTCCAATGAGTCAGTTCTTCGCATTAGGTGGCCAAAGTATTGGAGTTTCCGTTTCAGCATCAGTCCTTCCAATGAACACCCAAGACTGATCTCCTTTAGGATGGACTGGTTGGATCTCCTTGCAGTCCAAGGGACTCTCAAGAGTCTTGTCCAACACCACAGTTCAAAACCATCAATTCTTCGGTGCTCAGCTTTCTTTGTAGTCCAACTCTCACATCCATACATGACCACTGTAAAAACCATAGCCTTGGCTAGACAGACCTTTGTTGGCAAAGTAATGTCTCTGCTTTTTAATATGCTGTCTTGGTTGGTCATAACTTCCCTTCCAAGGAGTAAGCATCTTTTAATTGCTAGTAAATTAGTATTCCCAAATTGTCCAAAAGCTTTGGTAACATAGGTCCATATTTTTCACTCTGTATTACTCGTATTTTGAGCAGCCTAATCTATTAAATTGTTAAAAAGTTCCTCTCAACTAGCTGAATATTCTTGTATACATGTCATGAAATATGCATCTTATAAATTCTTTTCTACTTAATTTATAATCCATTTCTCTTATAAAAATGCAATACAGATGTAATTAGTCTATGTTAATTTTCATTACATTTGGCAATGCATGAAAAGTCTTTTGAATTTGTATAGCATCAAAGAAAAGAACATTTATGTTCTGATCTTCAGTGGGCAACTGAAGGTTCTTGAGCTGAAAATATGAATTGACAAAATCAAGATAAATTTAGAAAATCATATTTTATTATTAACATAGTTATTTTATAATTAGTAACCAAGAAAATGCACTGGTCAAAGCAAACACCCTCTTCCAACAACACAAGAGAAGACTCTACAAATGGACATCACCAGATGGTGAACACTGAAATCAGATTGATTATATTCTTTGCAGCCAAAGATGGAGAATCTCTATATAGTCAGCAAAAACAAGACCAGGAGCTGACTGTGTCTCAGACCATGAACTCCTTATTGCCAAATTCAGACTTAAATTGAAGAAAGTAGGGAAAACCACTAGACCATTCAGGTATGACCTAAATCAAACCCCTTATGATTATACAGTGGAAGTGATAAATAGACTTAAGAGACTAGATCTAATAGATAGAGTGCGTGATGAACTATGGACGGAGGTTCATGACATTGTACAGGAAAGAGGGATCAAGACCATTCCCATGGAAAAGAAATGCAAAAAGGCAAAATGGCTGTCTGAGGAGGCCTTACTAATAGCTGTGAAAAGAAGAGAAGCAAAAAGCAAAGGAGAAAAGGAAAGATATAAGCATCTGAATGCAAAGTTCCAAAGAATAGCAAGAAGAGATAAGAAAGTCTTCCTCAGCAATCAATGCAAAGAAATAGAGCAAAAAAACAGAATGGGAAAGACTAGAGATCTCTTCAAGAAAATTAGAGATACCAAGGGAACATTTCATGCAAAGATGGGCTTGATAAAGGA
>NW_011494961.1:388653-417006 GCF_000754665.1 Bison bison bison
TTACACTCATCTCACATGCTAATAAAGTAATGCTCAAAATTCTCCAAGCCAGGGTCAGCAATATGTGAACCGTGAACTTCCAGATGTTCAAGCTGGTTTTAGAAAAGGAAGAGGAACCAGAGATCAAATTGCCAACATCCCCTGGATCATCAAAAAAGCAAGAGAGTTCCAGAAAAACATCTATTTCTGCTTTATGGACTATGCCAAAGCCTTTGACTTTGTGGATCACAATAAACCGTGGAAAATTCTGAAAGAGACGGGAATACCAGAGCACCTGACCTGCCTCTTGAGAAACTATATGCAGGTCAGGAGCAATAGTTAGAACTGGACATGGAGCAACAGACTGGTTCCAAATAGGAAAAGGAGTACATCAAGGCTGTATATTGTCACCCTACTTATTTAACTTCTATGCGGAGTACATCATGAGAAACTCTGGGCTGGAATAACCTCAGATATGCAGATGACACCACCCTTATGGCAGAAAGTAAAGAGGAACTAAAAAGCCTCTTGAGGAAAGTGAAAGAGGAGAGTGAAAAAGTTGGCTTAAAGCTCAACATTCAGAAAATTAAGATCATGGCATCAGGTCCCATCACTTCATGGGAAATAGATGGGGAAACAGTGGACACAGTGTCAGACTTTATTTTTCTGGGCTCCAAAATCACTGCAGATGGTGACTGCAGCCATGAAATTAAAAGATGCTTACTCCTTGGAAGAAAAGTCATGACCAACCTAGATAGCATGTTCAAAAGCATAGACATTACTTTGCCAACAAAGGTCCATCTAGTCAAGGCTATGGTTTTTCCAGTGGTCATGTATGGATGTGATAGTTGGACTGTAAAGAAAGCTGAGTGCCAAAGAATTGATGCTTTTGAACTGTGGTGCTGGAGAAGACTGTTGTGAGTCCCTTGGACTACAAGGAGATCCAAGCAGTCCATTCTAAAGGAGATCAGCCCTGGGATTTCTTTGGAAGGAATGATGCTAAAGCTGAAACTCCAGTACTTTGGCCACCTCGTGCGAAGGGTTGACTCATTGGAAAAGACTCTGATGCTGAGAGGGATTGGGGGCAGGAGGAGAAGGGGATGACAGAGGATGAGATGGCTGGATGGCATCACTGACTTAATGGATGTGAGTCTGAGTGAACTCCAGGAGTTGGTGATGGACAGGGAGGCCTGGCGTGCTGCGATTCATGGGGTCGCAAAGAGTCGGACACGACTGAGCGTCTAAACTGAACTGAACTGAGAGGGCTAATATTAAAACTCAGATTGGAAACCTTAGAAAATAAAATAGAATTGAAAAAAATATATATATTAAAGCACAGTTTGATGGTAGTGAGAAGGGCATTACACTACAATTCAAGAGAAGTAAATTCTAGTCCTGTCTTTCTTCCTGTGTTACCAAAGGAAAGTTATTTTCTGAAACACATCTTTCTCACTTCTTTAAATAGTGATATAAAGATTTGGTAAACTGTACATACGTAACCAAGACACTAAACAAGCATGATTCACCATTAAGTTCAGTTCAGTCGCTCAGTTATGTCCAGCTTTTTGCGATCCCATGGACTGCAGCATGCCAGGCTTCCCTGTTCATCACCAACTCCTGGAGCTTGCTCAAATTCATGTCCATCTAGCTGGTGATGCCACCGAACCATCTCATCCTCTCTTGTCCCCTTCTCCTCCTGTCTTCAGTCTTTCCCAGCATCAGGGTCTTTTCCAATGAGTCCGTCCTTCGCAGCAGGTGGTTAAAGTGTTGGAGCTTCAGCATCAGTCCTTCCAATGAACATTCAGGACTGATTTCCTTCAGGATATGCAGTCAGATATGCAGATGGTTCACAGAGTATGGCCAAGACAAAAACTGAAAATTGTTTTTCACTGTCCTATGTAAATGCATTCAACAGAGGAAGGGTGTTTCTCACATCTGCAACGGCTCCAACACCTCATGTTGGATTGCTTCCCAGGAGGAAGCACCCATTCAGGCTCCAACACCTTGTTTCAGCCATCTTTCATAAAGATAAGGCCCATCATGCTTCACTTGGGCTTTAATATCTCCTGTTGGACAGCTTTCCCATCCAAACATTTTCTACAATACACACATGATTGACTGCTTCTGTTACTCCTTATTAAATACATCGGCACCCTCATTACCCTGCTCAGGCTTGACTACTTTAACTGGTTCTCTCTCCAGTTTTGATCCCTCCTCAGCTGGCCCATACTCCCACATCTCAAGCCATGTCACCACACAGGTTCTTCCCTTTATGTTCTTCAGATTGGATCATTTCAATATGTTTGCCTTGAATTTTAGCTTTTTTCTTCTTTCTGTGATCTGTGATAAGCCTATCTGGTAAACTCTGACTTTAATTATTGTAAATTTTGGTTTTAGAGTTCCATATATATGATTTCTATGTTTTGTAGATTCCCCATTAAATCAATTTTATTATCATATTTTCCTTTGATAACTATATATATATATATATATATATAGGTTTGTATTCTTCAACCACTTTTAAATATTGGTGACTTTTCCCTGTTCCTTTGCACATTTGGAAGTGTTTACTTTTTTAGCTTCTCTGATCCTCCTCTTAGGGCTTCCCTGGTGGCTTAGATGGTCAAGAATTGCCTGCAATATGGGAGACCTGGGTTCAATCTCTGGGTTGAGAAGATCCCCTGGAGGAAGGCATGGCAACTCACTCCAGTATTCTTGCCTAGAGAATCCCAGGGACAGAGGAGCCTGTGGGCTACAGTCCATGGGTCATGAAGATTTGGACAGGACTAAGCGAGTAAGCACTATACACTATACTGTATGTTCCTCTTAATTGTATTGACCTTTGTTTAGTAATTTAGAAACTTACTTGAACTCAAAAATCAGAACTGTCATTGTATTGTAGCTCTCACTTCTTTTAGCCTTCTGCTGTGACTTTTTACTGAGAATCTTGAAACTTCCCTTATGCATGCACAGTTTAGGTGTAGTCTAAGGATTTGTGCAGGGATTGAATGTATGTTTGGGGACTCCTTCTGCTATAGCTCCTTCCTTTATGGGATTTCTCTTCTCAACTTTCTGCCACTTTGGTTGCCTTCTAAATCTATCATCTTCTGATATCTCAAACCAAAGTTTGAGGTTTTCTGCTTCAGTTCTATGTGCACTGAACAACATAGACTGTGAGAGTGCCCTCAGAAGATTTCATATATTAGTAGATCTCACTCAATGTAGTTACCTTTGGTCAAGGGTCAAACACCTTCAAATTTCTGCCTGTTTGTCACTTTCTAGTACCTTCAAATTTTGCTTTTCAAGTATTGTTCAGAGTATATAATTGTTTCCTCTGCAAAGGCTAGTCTAATACTAACCCTCTGCTATTATTAAAGATCCTTATCTACTGTTTTTAACTTGGATAAACATTATATATGTATGTATGTATGCTTGGTCTCGTCCAACTCTGCGACCCCACGGACCCCTCTGTCCATGGGATTTCCTAAGCGAGAATACTGGAGTGGGTTGCCATTTCCTACTCCAAGAGATCTTCCCAACCCAGGGATAGAACCTACATCTCTTGAGTCTTCTGCATTGGTAGGCAGATTTTTCACCATTAGAGCCATCTGGGAAGCCCATTAATAATAATAATAATTACTAATACTGCCTTATTTTTAATTTTTGTATAGTTCTATAAGTATTTTGGATTCTTTCACATCTATTATGTCATATGAGGCTATGCATTGTAATAAATAAAGAAAACAGCTGAAAGAGAAAAAAATGTTTTTATATTTTATATCTTTTAGGTATTAAAAGGTGAGGCAAAGCAAAAATAAATTTTGTTTAACTTTGGATACTAAACCAGGGAGTGGAATACATAACAATAACAAAGAATGCAAAGAATGTGAATAACTGAAGAGAAATTTGGCATCTTGAGGCTGCTAGAACACATGACAACTCCATTGGGGACCTGTTGAAAATGCATTCTCATCTTTGCATTGAACCTGGACCCTTGCTTTCCTCTATTTGAACTCATTAGTGATTTATGCATCTTTTGTGGGACAGGTTAGACTTAAAAGAAAAGTAACCTAATCAATCAATAATGAAACTTAAAATCCTTTGGACAGCATCATGAAAATTTCCATCTTCTTGGCACACATTTTTAGGCTTATGCATACACGAGACACAGATAGAGTCAGTAGTTTTATAGTTAGTGTTGTCACTATTTTAGAATTCCTAAGTTGAATATATCATTAAATAAAATGCATGTAAGATGGAAAACTTTTAAATTGCTTTATTGAGCCCAGCATGTCATATTCATTTTCTCTAAATTTAAATAAAGTTTCCACCTGTTCTTTGATTCAAGCATCTCTGATTAAATCTTTACACAAAATACAGATAAACACAATACATGCATGTACATTACCAAAGTTCCATTAAAAGTTCACATTCTCATTCAAATGTGATTTTGAAATCAAAACTCATTACTCAAGTATTTTTCAAGAGAAGATTTGCTTCTAATTTCATAGCAGAATGTTGTGACTCCATGCTATATAGAATATCAACCAATATTTGCAGCAGTGGGATGTTTGTCATTGTCCACCTTCTACTATTTTCAAAATGTCCTTGTTTTTTTTTTTTTAATGTATGGGTGCAGGAAGAATTCCTTATAGTGGGAGATTTTGGTTTTGTCATTTTTAAGGTTTTTTTTTTTTTTAATACATTTTAATTTCAGGAGCACAAATTTATTTTTTTTTTCCATTAAGATGTCTGCATGCTCAAAAGTAACCTAAAACAAGAATGAAGACTGTCTTTTTCATATTTTAGAAAACATCTCTGGAAAAGTTTATTGTCTAGGAAACAACCTGACTGATCTCAATTATCTTAATGTGGGAGAATTGTTTTGAAATCAAATTGCAAGGAGTCTCTGGTTCTAAAATTAACTTGAACAATCTAGGCATATTTTTTAAAAAATCATCTAAGGCTTTGAGTTTATTTCTCTTTCTTCCAAACTAAATATGTGTGCATTTTTCTGCTGGGAAATAGATCTAGCAAACTCAGTAGAGAAACCTAACACTCCCTATACCTAGAATGGTGCTTTTGCTGTGCTGTTTCTCAGTTGTGTCCGACTCTTTGTGACCCCATGGACTGTAGCCTGCCGGGCTCCCCTGTCCATGGACTTTTCCATGCAAGAATATTGGAGAGGGTTGCCATTTTCTTCTCTAGGTGCTTCTGCTAAATTCTGTTTAACCGATTAAATCTAATGGGCCTCTTTCACTCTCATCGGTTACAGGACGTCACTATTCTTTTATAGCTAACCTTCCCCGAGTCTTTCCTTTCCCCAAGGAACTGATACAGAAAGATCATAAATTCTTCCACTACGAGGAATTAATTGGCTAAACAATACATCAGTCTAGAAAGCACACCTGTCCAGTTCTGCTACAGTTTGTCTACAAGAGTTATGACCATTACAGACAGGCAGTGGTGCTTGGTATTTCTGTTGTCATAAAACACCAGCACTTACTAGCTTTGAGACTTTGAAAGTGAAAAGTGAAAGTGAAGTCGTTCAGTCATGTCCGACTCTTTGCAATCCCTCGGACTATAGCCCATCAGGATCCTACATCCACAGGATTTTCCAAGCAAGAGTACTGGAGTGGGTTGCCATTTCCTTCTCCAGGGGATCTTCCTGACCCAGGGATCAAACCCAGGTCTTCTGCATTATAGACAGACTCTTTACCATCTGAGCCACCAGGGAAGTCCTCATTGAGACTTTAGATGAGCCAATGAACTTGCTTAAATCTGTTGCCTCACATACAGAAAATGAATATTAACAGAATTTACCTCTAACTACTCAGAATTTATTAAATATGATGCTTTACATAAAATGTTTAGCAAATATTTGGCATATTGAAAGTGTTTAATAAATGTTAGATAATAATATTGTTTTATTATTGATTATTATTTTATTATTACTATTATCTCAAGTTCCAAAGTTACCCACATCCAAAGAATACTTTAGGACATGATCTGAATTTATGAAAAATCTTCTGTAATTTAAGATATTAAGTAGAAACACTATAATGTAACAATTTTCTGGGCTTTAACATTTCCTAAAGTCCTGACTTTTTGCTATGGTGTAGAGGTTTACTAGTAGTTTAAAAATATACAAAAATTCTAGGTATTGAAATATGTTTCATATATTTAGAGGAGATATTTGAATACACTATGATACAGTCAACTACAAACTCATTTACATAAAAGATGATAGTTGTTTTTTGTTTTTTTTGTTGTTTTTCCCTAAAATGCACTAGAAGTGGCTCTGTACAAAGCAGGGTTGACAGTGAAATGGTATCTGGCATCTTTCCAGCATCAAGCACATAAACACATGCAATTTCTTTGAACAAATTAGTAACACTTCTCATTTGAGTGTACTGTAAGGTCAAACAGACATTCTGATTATTTAGAGAAATTTGAATGATGAATTATATGAATATTTCAAGTCATGCTCTAATTATATCTCTATTAGATCCTGAAGAGATAATTATATCTCTATTAGTCCCTCCTGAAGAACAGGAAGGACTGTGCAGGAATATGGAATTATAACAATATTAAAATTAATAATAAAATATTGTAAAAAACATGTTTATGACAGGGGCTTCCTTGGTGGATCAGATGGTAAATAATCTGCCTGCAATGCAGGAGACCTGGGTTCAATCCCTGGGTGAGAAAGATCCCCTGGAGAAAAGAATGACTACCCACTCCAGTATTCTTGCTTGGGAAATCCCATGGACAGAGGAGCCTATGAAAATAAATACATAAATAGGGAAAATGGATAATTTTCTATACAATTTACCAAAACTTCCATTAGAAGGGAAAATGTTGAATATCCCTATACCTGTTAAGGATATTGAATCTACAATTGAAAAATCATTCCCATCCAAACAAAACAAACTCTTCAAGTTTAGGCAAGATAGCCAGTTTCACGGATAGATCTTTCCAATCTATACGTAGGAAATAATACTAATCTTACAACACATTCTTCTTGAGAGTAAAAGTTAAATTACAAACTCAGTTCATGAGACCAACAAAATTTTTATACTAAAAAAGATATTATAGAAATTATAATTAAGTACACACTAAGTCTCATAGACATAGATGTAAAAACCTTAAATATTAACAAATGGGATCTAACAATATATAAAATAGATGATTAATTATGTCCAAGAGCAGATAATCCCAGGGGGGTGAATGGGATTTACCATTAGAAAATCAATCGGTATAATGTATGACATTTATAAGATAAAGGAGAGAGGCATATTATTTCATGTAGATGATGGAAAAATACTTTATTAAATTCATCATACATATATGATAACTAATCTCAATTAACTTGTAATAGGGAGAAACTACTTTAATCAGATGAAGAGTAGCTATACCTACATTTACCTACCATACCTATTGCTACATCCATCTGTTAAAATCACAGGTACTATTATGTTAAATATTTTTTAAAATTAATTTTTAAAATATTTTTTAAATTACAGATATTTGTCAATAGCAAAATATTAATTCATGTCTTCTGAGGTTAGAATAAAATACTGTATTTGAAAATCACTGTCAGTCAATAGCACAAGAGGACAAATGGCATAAACACCAATTGGTAAAACCTGTCTTCATTCACAAATGGTTTAGTTTTTAAAAATTCTATAAAGGTATCAATTTTTCAGCACTCAGCTTTCTTTATTGTCGAACTCTTACATCCATACATAACTACTGGAAAAACCATAGCTTTGACTAGGCAGACATTTGTTGGTAAAGGAATGTCTTTGCTTTTTAATTTGCTGTCTAGGTTGGTCATAATTTTTCTTCCAAGAAACAAATGTCTTTTAATTTCAAGGCTGTAGTCACCATCTGCATTGATTTTGGAGCCCCCAAAATAAAGTCTGTCACTGTTTCCACTGTTTCCCCATATATTTGCCGTGAAGTGAGCTGCGATTCATGGGGTCACAAAGAGTCAGACATAACAGTGACTGAACTGAACTGAACTGAACTGATGGGATCAAATGCCATGGTCTTAGTTTTCTAAATGTTGAGTTTTAAGCCAACTTTTTCAATCTCCTCTTTCAGTTTCATCAAGAGGATTTTTAGCTCTACTTTGCTTTCTGCTATAAAGGTGGTGTCATCTGCATATCTGAGGTTATTGATATTTCTCCTGACAGTCTTGATTCCAGCTTGTGTTTCATCTAGCCCAGCATTTCTTATGATGTACTCTGCATATAAGTTAAAGAAGCAGGGAGACAATATACAGTCTTGACGTACTCCTTTCCCTATTTGGAGCCAGTCTGTTGTTCCATGTCCAGTTCTAACTGTTGCTTCCTGACATGCATACAGATTTCTCAAGAGGCAGGTGAGATGGTCTGGTATTCCCATCTCTTTCAGAATTTTCCTCAGTTTGTTGTGATCCACACAGTCAAATGCTTTGGTATAGTCAATAAAGCAGAAATAGATGTTTTTCTGGAACTCTCTTGCTTTTTTGATTGTCCAGCTGATGTTGCTAATTTGATCTCTGGTTCCTCTGCCTTTTCTAATTCCAGCTTGAACATTTGGAAGTTCATGGTTCACATACTGTTAAAGCCTGGCTTGGAGAATTTTGAGCATTACTTTACTAGAATGTGAGATGAGTGCAATTGTGTGATAGTTTGAGTATTCTTTGGCATTGCCTTTCTTAGGTATTGGAATGAAAACTGACCTTTTCCAGTCCTGTGGCCACTGCTGAGTTTTCCAAATTTGCTAGCATATTGAGTTTAGTACTTTCACAGCATCATCTTCCAGGATTTGAAATAGCTCAACTGGAATTCCATCACTTAACTAGCTTTGTTCATAGTGATGCTTCCTAAGGCCCATTTGACTTCACATTCCAGGATGTCTGGCTCTAGGTGAGTGATCACACCTTCGTGATTATCTGGGTTGTAAAGAACTTTTTTGTATAATTCTTCTGTGCATTCTTTCCACCTCTTAATGTCTTCTGCTTCTCTTAGGTCCATACCATTTCTGTCCTTTATTGTGCCCATCTTTGTATGAAATGTTCCCTTGGCATTTCTAATTTTCTTGAAAAGATCTCTAGCCTTTCCCATTCTATTGTGTTCCTCTAGTTCTTTGCATTGATTGCTGAGGAAGGCTTTCTTATCTCTCCTTGCTGTTCTTTGGAACACTGCATCAAATGAGTATATCTTTCCTTTTCTCCTTTTCCTTTCACTTCTCTTCTGCTCACAGCTATTTGTAAGGCCTCCTCAGACAACCATTTTGCCTTTTTGTATTTCTTTTCCTTGGGGATGGTCTTGATTCCTTCCTGCTGTACAATGTCACAAACATCCTTCCATAGTTCTTCAGGTACTCTGTCTGTCAGATCTAATCCTTTGAAACTATTTCTCACTTCCACTGTATAATTGTAAGGGATTTGATTTAGGTCTAGTGCTTTTCCCTGCTTTTCCATTTAAGTCTGAATTTGGCAATAAGGAGCTCATGGTCTCTGCTATAGTCAACTCCTGGTCTTGTTTTTGGTGACTGTATAGAGCTTGCCCATCTTTGGCTGCAAAGAATGTAATGAATATTACTTACAATCTGGTGATGTCCATGTGTACAGTCTTCTCTTGTGTTGTTGGAAAAGGGTGCTTTCTATGACCAGTGCATTCTCTTTGAAAATCTCTAGCCTTTGCCCTGCTTCATTTTGTACTTCAAGGCCAAATTCGCCTGTTACTCCAGATATCTCTTAACTTCTTACTTTCACATTCCAGTCCCCTAACAGCAGCATACAAAGCCAATTATCTTACCATACATTAGTGAAAATAGAAATTATGTGTGAAAATACCATTTATAGTAGTGTCAAAAGTATTTATTATGACAAAAATTTCAAAAAAGGAGTCATAGAAGATCTGTAAACTTAAAAGTACAAAATATTTCTGATAAAGTTTGAACCTAAAGTTGGAAATAGATATCTTGCTAAATGATTTAATAATTATATATTGAGATCCATATTTTATATTATTAATATTATCCTGAAATTAATATATAGACTGAATATAGTCTAAGTAACATTTCAAAGACTATTTAGAAAATAAATTGAAATACAAAATTACTACTGTAATCTGAAAAATACAGAAAACTGGACAATCTTCTACATATTAAGGATATTATGTAATTACTCCCCTCTCCCAAAAGTGAAATATTTTAAGGCCAGATGTCCTAGTATAAAATTTAAGGGCTGTAAAAGCCTAACATCTAAATAGAAAGGCAACATAGTTATGATACTTAATGTAAATCTGGAGAACACGAACTGTATTGAGGCATTACCACAATTCAAGGTTTACTTTATTTTTTTTTCAACTTATCTTTATTTATTTATTTATTTAGTGACTGTCTCCTTTACATCCATTATTTTGCTGAACATTCATAGCATTACCACAATACAGAGTAGCATTACCTCCATTTACAGATGAGGTAAATCAGGCTCAGAGAGGCAAAGTAATTTACCCAGAGTCATACAGATAAATGGACCTCGATTTTTGTGGCTTAATACTCAATACTTAATACTTAATACTCAAGGTTTACTTTAAAGCTTCGGTAGCAGAGAATAATTAGGGAAAGCTTAAGTGAATCAACAAATGGAAAAAATAAAGTCACAGTCAACTATGTTCACTTCAGTCAATCAGTCAGTTCAGTCGCTCAGTCGTGTCTGACTCTTTACGATCCCATGAATCACAGCACGCCAGACCTCCCTGTCCATCACCAACTCCTGGAGTTCACCCAAAGTCATGTGCATCGAGTTGTTGATGCCATTCAGCCATCTCATCCTCTGTCGTCCCCTTCTACTCCTGCCCCCAATCCCTCCCAGCAACAAGGTTCACTTAATTTATGGCAAAAGAGACAATGCAATTCATTTAAAGAAAGAATTATCAGTTTAGTAAATTTGGCAGAAGCAAAATTGACCAGTGCCATACAAATATACCAATATTAATTTTATATGTATGTATCATAGACACAAATGAAAGCTAAAACAATAGACTATAGATGTAAAATTTGACCACTATAGATATTACAGAAGTTTACATAGAATATATATTTGTGATAGCATATAGTCCAAGATAATGTTATACAGGTAACAAAGAGTACTACAAATAAAAATTAATAAATCGGGCTTCCTTAAAATTAAGAACTTGAATTCATCAAAATCCAGTCCTCAGAAGCAAATCATCAAGTCACAGACCGGGAGAAGATATTTCAAATTTACATATGAGAAAAGATTAATATCCAGAGCATGTAATGAACCACCACAAACAAAGAAGGAAAGAAAACATAATTTACATATTACACACAACTCTGGAAAATACACTTAACTAAAGAGAATCTCCAAATGCACAATAAACTTATAAAATTAGTCTTGATACCATTAGTGATTGGATGAACTTAAATGGAAACCATGGTATAAAATTATCATATATCCCAGAATGGATAAAAATGTAAAAGTTGACACCTTTATGTATTAGCATGAATGTGGAAGTCTTATAGGAGGGAGAGAAAATTGATTAAAAAAAAAAAAATTAGTCTCTTGGGCAGTGCCTCCTAAAACTAAGCATTTTCCTATTTCATGGGTATGTTCTTTCACTCCTATGGATATGTCAACACATGGTAACCCTTCAAGCTCTGTGAAACTTGTATAGTAAATAGAACACCTATATGAATTTTGTAACTCTGTTACCAACTCTACTGATTATTTAATGAGAAACTCTTAGAGAACTAGAAGTTTTTCATATTAACACCTTGAAGCCTTGAATTAAAATATTCTCTAACACCATATTCAAAAATAAAGTCAAAAAATTTGAAGACCTAAATGTAGTGCTGGAAACCATAAAACTCCTAGAAGCAAACACAAGCAGAATACGCTTTGACATAAATTGCAGGAATATTTTTCAATGTCTCGTTAAGGAAATAAAAGCAGAAATAAGCAAATGGCACCTAAATACCAAATATTGGTGCAGATGTGGAGAAAAGAGAACCTTCATATACTGGTGGGAATGCAAATTGATATAGCCACCATGGAACATAGAATGAAGGTTTTTCAAACAAAAAATAGAACTATGTGCTATTTTATCATATTATTCAACTTATCAGATCTTTTTACTACTCTTATCATCTTGGTGTCTCTGAGGTTTCCTTTTATTGTTTAGACAGACTGGATACGTTTGACCTATTACTCTGTCACACACTCCCTGATGTCTCAATCCATTACCTGTTTTGTGATAAATATCACTGAGATACCTCATTTTCTCTAAGATTTACCAGTGTCACCCTGCTTCTAGTCCTTGGCTTTCTCAACAGATGTTATTTATAACATTGAATACATTATCTGATCATGAAAATTTACTTCTTCTGGAGTGAAAACAACATGATGTTGAAAAACAGAGGAAAAAACAACAACACAAGGAAAACTCAACATAGAGATGCCCACCACTGATATTTTGCAGTGTGCTGTCTACTAACAGCACAGATGTTGTTTCTGTTCCCAGTCCACATGGGTCAATTTTTGCAATCTTTTCAAACCTCAGTGAGAATCCCCATGCCTCTACTGACTTCCATGGGATTTTAACACAAACAAACCCATATTGTATTTATATTTTCTTTTTTTTATTTCCCAGGTCTTGTGGGATCTTAATGAGGTATCACATAACTTAGTGCACATAGTGACCCAGGGAACCACTCACTGGAAACTTCAGGCCCCCAGTGCCAGGCCAAACCCTCTCCTGTTATCCTGAGCAGCCTGCATTTGTGCCCCCTCCTCTCACTCCTCAGTAATTAAAGTCATTTCATTTGCCAACATGAAGCCAAAAGCCATTTTCAACAAAATTATTCTTTCCCTAAAAAGAAATATTTATACTTGTTACCAAGAGAATAAGTTTGCATTGCCTCCATGATTTTACACAGATATATTATTTTAAAATTCTATAAAGAGAAAAGGTATATCAGATGTCTGTCAGCAAATTACTGAATACCCAAGTCAAACAGAAATAAACAAAAAGGAAATAATGTTGGCTTGCACAAGTGGTCATCTCAGGGATTGTGGACTCCCAAAAGTGGGAAATCTTTTGTGCCTTTCCCTGTAGTCTTCTTGGCTTTTTCCCCCCATGTAGTAAGGTGGCAATGATACTTCAGCTTTAACATTGTCCTGTTTTCTCAAGAAAGCTGAGAAAATTTTCCTAAAGACTTCACAATGTACTTTAACATATGCCAATTTTAAACAGATCACTATTAAAAACAAAACAAAATGCAGATATCATCAGGCTTGTCACTCAATCTCACAGTACCAGTGGGGTCATGCCATCTTCTCATGGTGAATATGGGTTAAATAAAGGAGACTGTGAACACAGAACAAAATAGATACTCAAGTAGGGAGGAGAAAAGATGGATGCTCACTAGGCAAATAGTAATGCCTATAATGTACACATATTTTTACATAAAATATTTTTGACTTTTTGTCTGTTTTTTGTCTTTTGCAAATATAGTATTAAGTATGTTTATATAATTAATTTTTAAATATACTTACTTCAGAGAAGTAAATGCTTTAGATAAAATAAAAGGTTGAAATTCCCTGTTTGTTTTACTTATTGCTTTTATTTCTTACTATTTATTTAGCTACCTAGGTTCACATAAATCATAATGAAGTGTGAAAAAGTTGTCATACCACTTCAGCATGAATTAGTCTCTTTACTTGATTTACCATAATTATCTCCTGTCTTACAATGATCCCAATCAATCAATAGATAGATATGAGTACTCAGAGGCTATCTTTATTCAAGGCCATATTGTCCATATATAAGTGATTTGCCTGATCAACATAAAGCCAGTCAGCTTTGCTCTCTCAGAAATTTGTGATTTGAACTGGAATGCTTTTCATCAAGTTACATTACTTGCAGTGTCCTAAAGAAAGAGAGGTGAACTCTGGTTATTAAAGTCCCTGAAGATTCCAAGTTTCCTGACATTTTCAGGTCTTTCTGGATCAATGGTTTCTTGTTTTCTGTGAATTACCACTATATCCTTTCAAAATAATTCCTTTATTCTACACAGCCAAAGTCAATGCTTCTCTCTTGAAATGAAAAAAGCAACTTAATTTTAACAATGAGGAAAAGTAGAACTTTATAAAGGAAGAAATGATGGGAAAATAAAACCATCAACATTAACTTTCCTCCTTTATTCATTTCCTGTACGGATTTGGGTATCTACATGTGGTCATCAAGGGATCACTTCACAATGAGTGGAAATGTTGAATTGGCTAGAATCTTTAAAAGTATAAGTACTGTCAAACCTCAACATGAATCAGCCATAGGTATACATAGGTCCCCTCCCTCTGGACAGAAAACAACAAAATTCTGTAAAGCAATTATCCTTCAATTTAAAAAATGATATAATTACACTTAGAAAAAGTATGGATAACTAAAAAAAGTATAAATTTTTAACTGTTCTTCCTTGATCATAAAGTGCTTCTTTGATATTGGACAACCAAATGTCCTTGTGTAAAACAGTGTTAAAAAGGGAAAACATATTAACTTTATTTGTGCTGCATCAAATTTTTTTGGCTGCTCCACAGGCCACACATCATGGAATGATACACACATAGAGGGAGAGGAAGATGGAGAAAAACAAAATAAGTTGATGATGATGAGAGAGAAAATAGCCTAGCAATGATCATTATAGTCTATATTTTATCACTAAATTAAGTACTTAAATCTTTTAGTGTATTTCTGTTTGTCTCAATCATATGACAGTCAAGAAAATGAATGTATCTTTAACAACTTAGTATGATTTTTACTCAATTTTACAGTATGAGGATTCAAGTTGATATTTTTCTATTAAAACAAAACACCCAGGATTATTTAAACACAGCCACCATACATTAAAAATGTGAACATACTAAAATTTGGTATTAGACTATAGTACTCTTTACAACTTTATAGAGATCTCTTAAAATTCTGCATGACTTCAGCAAGTTATTGCTTCAACAAGCACAATTTTGTATCAAGATTTTTCACATCATTAAATAAAGCTTTATATTTTACTTATGTGGAAATGAGGGATTAGGAAGATTAATCCCTAAATACACAGTGAGATGGCAGGAAGTGCTATGAGAATAACATTCAACAGGGTCTTTCCAAAAAAATCATATGTTTTCACTGAAGTTAAAAGCCTCTAAACTCTATTAAATGTTTCACCTGATGTTTGTGGTGTTTTATTGTGTATTTATTTTAAAGGACAAGGGCTCTTGACTGAGAATGAACATTACCTTGTGGAGGATGGTAAAAGTGCCAAAGTATATCATTTTCTTTCTTCTTCTATCCTTTCTTTAAATAAGCATCCTTGACAGTGAAAGAGACCAACTCATTTAAAAATAGTAGCATCAAAAGATGGAAAAACAGTATTCTCTTGTATAGTCACGTGAAACTTTAAGGAAGGAAACCAATAATTGGGTTGAATTTCAAAAAATTTCCAGTAAGTATAGATGCTGTTGTTCCTTTTGCAAGGCACTAGAATATTTTTGAGGAATGGTGAAGTGTGTGAATAGTATCTCTTTAATTCATCCAACCTACCTCTCTGCTGGAATTTTCTTTGTGTTACTTTAAAACTGAGGGAGTAAGTGATGTGCTTCCTGGCTTTCACTGCAGTATCTCCACAAATTGGTGAAGCCTATGTATGCTGAGCATAGTAATTGACAGTTATTTTCTCAATAAAAAAATGATCTATGCTAGGACTACATATTTAGATTCCAATTTACTTTATGAACAGCTTTCACTGAGTCATCCATTGGAATGACAAATTCCATTTACATTCTGTTATTTTGTTTAAACACTATATGCTCTTCAGGTTGGAGCTAAGTTATTTCCACATTACTCATCAAGAAATAATAAATCTTAATTTCAGCTCTAAATCATAAATTGAAAACCCTCAAAATTTTCTATTTTAAATGCTGTTTTAATACTATTCCTAAAACAATCTCAAGACCAGGGCTTCCACAGTACTCCAGAATATAAATTTTGAAAGTTTATTCAAGTGTTTATATAGAAAATTTATAGCTTATGATAATAGAAAATGTCAACCAACACTCCTAGAGGACTTCTACTCATATACTTTACCATAAGGAAAGTTGGAGTAGACTTGGAAACAATAATAACTTATGGACTGGCGGGACAACAAGATGGCAGAGGAGTAGGTGGATGTGGAGTACATCTCTCACTACAGATATATCAGAAATACACCTTCCGATGCAGAAGTGCATGCAGAACACCACCTGAGAGAGGACAGGCGTACCTAACCACTGGAAAATAATATATAGAACCATGCAAAACCATGCAAATCCTGAGCTGTTGTAGTGGGAGCACTGGCTCCAAGACCCTAGACTACCAGAGAACTAACTCTAGGGAGTATCAAACAGTGAGAGCTCACACAAAGGAAACCATTTGAATACAAGACCTGGCATCACCCAAACACCAGTAGCACCCTGTGCAGGACACCTCAACCAAACAACAAACAAAACAAAAATACAAACCCAATCATCAGCAGACAGGATTACCACCTCACTCAGCCTTGCCCATCAGAGGAAAAACAAACAAACAAAAAACTCAGCACAAAAATCACCCTATATGAAGCTGACACAAACCACTGGACCAACCTTATGAGGGCAGAAACAAAAAAGAAGAGAGAATTCAACCTCGAAGCCTGGGAAAAAGAGACATCAAACAGAATAAGTTTAAACAAAATAATGAAAGGCAGAGAAATGATGCACAAATGAAAGAACAAGCTAGAAACACAGAAGTCCAAATAAATGAAGAGGAAATAGGCAAACTACCTGAAAAAGAATTCAGAATAATGATAGTAAAAGTGATCAAAAACCTTGAAAACAGAAAGGAGAAAATGCAAGAATCACTTAACAAAGACCTAGAAGAATTAAACAATAAACGTACAGAGACAAACAACACAATTACTGAAATTAAAAATACTCTGCTAAGAGTCAATAGCAGAATATCTGAAGCAGAAAAATGAAGCAGTGAACTGGAAGATACAATGGTAGAAATAACTTCTGAAGAGCAGAATAAAGTAAAAAGAATGAAAAGAATTGAAGATACTATCAGATATCTTTGAGACAATCTCAAACGCAGCAACATTCGAACTATAGAGGTCCCAGAAGAAGCAGAGAAAAAGAAAGGATATAAGAAAATTTTTGAAGAGATTATAGCTGAAAATTTCCCCACCATGGAAAAGCAAATAGTCAATCAAATTCAAGAGGCACAAAGAGTCACATACAGGAAAACCCAAGGAGAAACATGGCAAGACATGTATTAATAATAACAAAGATTAAACACAAAGAAAGTATTAAACCATTTCCCCTAAAGTCAGGAACAAGACAAGGGTGCCCACTTTCACCACTACTAGTCAACATAGTTTTGGAAGTTTTGGCCACAGCAATCAGATCAGAAAAAGAAATAAAAGGAATCCAAATTGGAAAAGAAGAAGTAAAACCCTCACTGTTTGCAGATGACATGATCCTCTACATAGAAAACCCAAAAGACTCCACCAGAAAATTACTAGAGCTAATCAATGAATATAGTAAAGTTGCAGGATATAAAATCAACACACAGAAATCCCTTGCATTCCTATACTCTAATAATGAGAAAATAGAGAAATTAAGGAAACAATTCAATTCACCATTGCAATGGAAAGAATAAAATACTTAGGAATATATCTACCTAAAGAAACTAAAGACCTATATATAGAAAACTATAAAACACTGGTGAAAGAAATCAAAGGGGACACTAATAGATGGAGAAATATACCGTGTTCATGGATCGGAAGAATCAATATAGTGAAAATAAGTATACTACTGAAAGCAATCTACAGATTCAATGCAACATCTATCAAGCTACCAACGGTATTTTTCACAGAGCTAGAACAAATAATTTCACAATTTGTATGGAAATACAAAAAACCTTAAATAGCCGAAGCAATCTTGAGAAAGAAGAATGGAACTGGAGGAATCAACCTGCCTGACTTCAGTCTCTACTACAAAGTCACAGTCTTCAAGACAGTATGGTACTGGCACAAAGGCAGAAATATAGATCAATGGAACAAAATAGAAAGCCAAGAGACAAATCCATGCACCTATGGACAGCTTATCTTTGACAAACAAGGCAAGAATATACAATGGAGAAAAGATAATCTCTTTAACAAGTGGTGCTGGGAAAACTGGTCAACCACTTGTAAAAGAATGAAACTAGAACACTTTCCAACACCATACACAAAAATAAACTCAAAATGGATTAAAGATCTAAACATAAGACCAGAAACTATAAAACTCCTAGAGGAGAACATAGGCAAAACACTTCCCAACATAAATCACAGCAGGATCCTCTATGACCCACCTCCCAGAATATTGGAAATAAAAGCAAAAATAAACAAATGGGACCTAATTAAAATTAAAAGCCTCTGGACCACAAAGGAAACTATAAGCAAGGTGAAAAGACAGCCTTCAGAATGGGAGAAAATAATAGCAAATGAAGCAACTGACAAACAACTAATCTCAAAAATATACAAGCAACTCCTGCAGCTCAATTCCAGAAAAATAAACGACCCAATCAAAAAATGGGCCAAAGAACTAAATAGACATTTCTCCAAAGAAGACACACAGATGGGTAACAAACACATGAAAAGATGCTCAATATCACTCATTATCAGAGAAATGCAAATCAAAACCACAATAAGGTACCATTTCACACCAATCAGAATGGCTGCAATCCAAAAGTCTACAAGCAATAAATGCTGGAGAGGGTGTGGAGAAAAGCGATTCCTTTTACACTGTTGGTGGGAATGCAAACTAGTACAGCCACTATGGAGAACAGTGTGGAGACTCCTTAAAAAACTGGAAATAGAACTGACATATGACCCAGCAATACCACTGCTGGTCATACACACCGAGGAAACCAGAATTGAAAGAGACACATGTACCCCAATGTTTATCGCAGCACTGTTTATAATAGCCAAGACATGGAAGCAACCTAGATGTCCATCAGCAGATGATGGGATAAGAAAGCCGTGGTACATATACACAATGGAGTATTACTCAGGCATTAAAAAGAATACATTTGAATCAGTTCTAATGAGGTGGATGAAACTGGAGCCTATTATACAGAGTGAAGTAAGCCAGAAAGAAAAACACCAATACAGTATACTAACACATGTATATGGAATTTAGAAAGATGGTAATGATAACCCTGTAAGCAAGACAGCAAAAGAGACACAGATGTATAGAACAGTCTTTTGGACTCTGTGGGAGAGTGAGAGGGTGGGATGGTTAGGGATAATGGCATTGAAACATGTATAATATCATATATGAAATGAATCGCCAATCCAGGTTCGATGCATGATACTGGATGCTTGGGGCTGGTGCACTGGGATGACCCAGAGGAATGGTACAGGGAGGGACAAGGGGGGTTCAGGATGGGTAACACGTGTATACCTGTGGCAGATTCATGTTGATGTTTGGCAAAACCAATACAGTATTGTAAAGTAAGTAATCTCCAATTAAAATAAATAAATTTATATTTTAAAAAATTTAAAAAAAAGCAGCAATGGAAAAGCAACAAGTTATAGTCAAAGGAAACCCCATATGCTTAACAGCTGATCTTTCATCAGAAACTCTGCAGGTCAGAAGGGAATGGTAGGATATATTTAAAGTACTGAAAAGCAAAAATGTATAATCAATATTACTTTAGCCAGCAAGGATCTCATTAAAAATTGATGGAGAAATCAAAAGCTTTTCAGACAAGCAAAAGTTAAGAGAATTCAGTGCCACCAAACCAATTTTACAACAAATGCTAAAGGGACTTATATAGTCAAGAATTACAAGAGAAGAAAAATATCTACAAAACCAAACTGCAAACAATTAAGAAAATAGCAATAGGAATGTATATCAATAACTACTTTAAATGTAAATAGATTAAATGCTCCAACTGAAAGACACAGACTGGCTGAATGGATACAAAAATAATACCCATATATATGCTGTCTAAAAGAAACCCACTTCAGATCTCAAGACACATATAGACTGAGAGTGAGAAGATGGAAAAATATATTTCCTGCAAATGGAACACAAAAGAAAGCTGGAATAGCAATCTTCATATCAGACAAAATAGACCTTAAAATAAAGAAGATTACAAGAGATAAGGAAGGACACTATGTAATGATCAAGGGATCAGTGCAAGAGGAAGACATAACAGTTGTAAATATCTATGCACCCAACATAGGAGCACCTCAGTACATAAGATGAACACCAACAGACATAAAAGGAGAAATTGACAGTAACACAATATAGTAGGAGACATTAATACCCAACTTACACCAATGGCTGCTGCTGCTGCTAAGTCGCTTCAGTCATGTCCAACTCTGTGTGACCCCATAGATGGCAGCCCACCAGGCTCCGCCATCCCCGGGATTCTCCAGGCAAGAACACTGGAGTGGGGTGCCATTTCCTTCAATGCATGAAAGTGAAAAGCGAAATTGAAGTCGTTCAGTCGTGTCCGACTCTTCGCGACCTCATGGACTGAAGCCTACCAAGCTCCTCCGTCCATGGGATTTTCCAGGCAAGAGTACTGGCGTAGGGTGCCATCGTGTTCTCCGTACACCAATGGACAGATCATCAAAACAGAAATTTAATGAAGAAACACAAGTCTTAAATGATACATTGATATCTTCAGAACATTCCATTCGAAAGCAGAATACACCTTCTTCTCAAGTGAACATGGAACATTCTCTAAGATAGACCATATCTTGGGTCACAAATCAAAGTTCAGTAAATTTAATAAAACTGAAATTGTATAAACCTTTTCTGACCACAGTGCTGTAAG
This sequence comes from Bison bison bison, assembly GCF_000754665.1. Classification (NCBI taxonomy): domain Eukaryota; kingdom Metazoa; phylum Chordata; class Mammalia; order Artiodactyla; family Bovidae; genus Bison; species Bison bison. Next base: position 409,557 of record NW_011494961.1, read on the forward strand.
ACTGGATATCAATTAAAAGAGAAAAAAAAAAAAAACTGTAAAAAACACAAACACATGGAGACTAAACAATCCATTTTTACATAACCAACAGATTACTGAAGAAATCAAAAGGGAAATCAAAAAATTTCTAGAAACAAATAACAACAAAAACACAACAGCTCAAAACCTATGGGATGCAGCAAAAGCAGTTCTAAGAGGGAAGTTTATAGCAGTACAATCCTACCTCAAGAAACAAGAAAAACATTGAATAGACAACCTAACTTTACACCTAAAGCAATTGGAAAAAGAAGAACAAAATACCCCAAAATTATCAGAAGGAAAGAAATCATAAAGATTAGAGCAGAAATAAATGAAAAAGAAATGAAAGAAGCAATTGTAAAGATTAATAAAACTAAAAGCTGGTTCTTTGAGAAGATTAACAAAATTGACAAACATTTAGCCACACTCATCAAGAAAAAGAGAGGGAAGCATCAAATCAACACAATTAGAAATGAAAAAGAAGAGGTTACAACAGACAAAGCAGAAATAAAAAGGATTATAAGAGACTTATCAACAACTATATGGCATAAAATGGATAACCTGAAAGAAATGGACAAATTCTTAGAAAAGTTCAACCTTCCAAGACTGAATCAGGAAGAAATAAAATTATTAACTACCCAATTACAAGCACTGAAATTGAAGCTCTGATCCAAAATCTCCCCCAAAAAACAAAAGCCCAGGACCAGATGGCTTTACAGGAGAATTTTTTCAAACATTTAGAGAAGAGTTAATGCTTATCCTTCTAAAACTTTTCAAAAAATTTCAGATGAAGGAATACTTCCACACTCATTCTATGAGGCCACCATCACCCTGATACCAAAACCAAAGAAAACGCACAAAAAAGAAAACTATAGGCCAATATCACTGATGAACATAAATGCAAAATTTGTCAACCAAGTTATAGCAAACAGAATTCAACAACACATTAAAAAGCTCACACATCATGATTAAGTTGGGTTTATCCCAGGGATGCAAGGATTCTTCAATATATGTAAATCAATCAATATAATACACCATATTAACAAATTGAAAGATAAAAACCATATAATAACCTCAATAGACACAGAAAAAGCCTTTGACAAAATTCAGCACCCATTTCTGATTAAAAGTTTTCAGAAAATATGTATAGAAAAACCTACCTCAACATCGTAAAGGACATATATAATAAACCCACAGAAAATATTATTCTCAATGGTTAAAAACTCAAAGCACTCCCCCTAAGATCAGGAACAAGGTAAGGGTGTCCACTTTCACCACTATTATTCAACATAGTTTTGGAAGACCTAGCTACAGCAATCAGAGAAGAAAAAAATAAATAAATAAAAGGAATCCAGATTGGAAAATATGAAATAAAGCTCTTACTGTTTGCAGATGACATGACACTGTACATAGAAAACCCTGAAGATAGTATCAGAAAATTATCAGAGCTAATAAGTGAATTTAGAAAAGTTGAAGGACACAAAATCAATACACAGAAATCACCTGCATTTCTATATACTAACAATGAAAAATCAGAAAAAGAAATTAAGGAGTCAATCCTATTCACCATTGCAAAAAAAAAAAAAAAAATCTAGTAATAAATGTACCTAAGGAGACAAAAGAACTGTACACAGAAAGTTATAAGACACTGATGAAAGAAACCAAAGGCATAAATCAAAGACATAAACAGATGAAGAGATATTCCATGTTCCTGGGTAAGAATAATCAATATTGTGAAAATGACTATACTACCAAATGTGATCTACAGATTTAATGCAATCCCTATCAAATTACCAATGGCATTTTTCACAGAATTAGAACAAACCTTTTCACAATTCACATGGAAACACAAAAGACCCCAAATAACCAAAGCAGTCTTGAGAAAGAAGAATGGATCTATAGGAATCAACCTTCCTGACCTCCAATGATGCTACAAAGCTACAATCATCAAGACAGTATGGTACTGGCACAAAAACCATAATATAGACCAATGGAACAAGATAGAAAGCCCAGAAATAAATCCATGCACCTATGGGTACCATATTTTTGACAAAGGAGGCAAAAATATACAATGGGACAAAGACAGCCTGTTCAATGAATGGTGCTGGGAAAACTGGACAGCTACATGTAAGAGAATGAAATTAGAACACTTCCTAAGAACATACATAAAGATATACTCAAAATGGATTAAATACCTAAATGTAAGACCAGAAACTATAAAACTCTTAGAGGAAAAGACAGGCAGAACACTCGATGACATAAAGCAAAATCCTCTATGACCCACCTCCTAGAGTAACACAAATGAAAAGAAAAGTAAACAAGTGGCATCTGGTTAAACTTAAAAGCTTTTGCACAGCAAAGGAAACTAAGCAAGATGAACAACCCTCAATTTGGGAGAAAATAATAGCAAATTAAACAACTGGCAAAGGATTAAATTCCAAAATATACAAGCAGCTCATACAACTCAATAGCAGAAAAACAAACAACCCAATCAAAAAGTGGGGAAAAGACTTAAACAGACATTTCTCCAAAGAAGACATACAGATGGCTAACAAACACATGAAAAGATGCTCAACAATGCTCATTATTAGAAAAATGCAAATCAAAACCACAAAGAGATATCACCTGATACTGGTCAGAATGGCTATCATGAAAAAGTCTACAAACAATAAATGCTGGAGAGGGTGTGGAGAAAAGGGAATGCTCTTGCACTGTTGGTGGGAAAGTAAATTAATACAGCCACTATGGAAGATGGTATGGAGATTCCTTAAAAAACTAGGAACAAAACCACCATATGACCCAGCAATCCCACTCCTAGGCATATACCCTGAGGAAACCAAAATTAAAAGAGGCACATGTATCCCATTGTTCATTGCAGCACTATTTACAATAGCTAGAAGATGGAACCAGTACTCTTGCCTGGAAAAATCCCATGGACAGAGGATCCTGGTGGGCTGCAGTCCATGTGGTTGCCAAGAGTTGGACAGGACTGAGCGACTTCACTTTCACTTTTCACTTTCGTGCCTTGGAGAAGGAAACGGCAACCCACTCCAGTGTTCTTGCCTGGAGAATCCCAGGGACGGGGGAGCCTGGTGGCCCGCCATCTATGGGGTCCCACAGAGTCGGACACGACTGAAGCGATTTAGCAGCAGCAGCAGAAGCAGAACATGGAATCAACCTAGGTGTCTATCTATAGACGAATGGACAAAGAACTTATGGTACGTATACACAGTGGAATATTCAGTTAAGTTCAGTCACTCATTCATGTCCGACTCTTTGCAACCCCACGGACTGCCAAACATCAGGCCTCCCTGTCCATCACCAACTCCCAGAGTTTCCCCAAACTCATGTCCATTAATACAGTGATGCCATCCAACCATCTCATCCTCTGTTGTCCAATTCTCCTCCCACCTTCAATCTTTCTCAACATCAGGGCCTTTTCAAATGAGTCAGTTCTTTGCACCAGGTGGCCAAAGTATTGGAGTTTCAAATTTAACATGATGCCTTCCAAAGAACACTCAAGACTGGTCTCCTATAGGATGCACTGGTTGGATCTCCTTGCAGTCGAAGGGACTCTCAAAAGTCTTCTCCAACACCACAGTTCAAAATCATCAATTCTTTGGTACTAAGCTTTCTTTATAGTCCAACTCTCACATCCATACATGACTACTGGAAAAATCATAGCCTTGACTAGATGGACCTTGTTGGCGAAGTAATGTCTCTGCTTTTGAATATGCTGTCTAGGTTGGTCATAACTTTCCTTCCAAGAAATAAGCATCTTTTAATTTCATGGCTGCAATCACTATCTGCAGTGATTTTGGAGTACCCCAAAATAAAGTCTGACACTGTTTCTACTTGCCATGAAGTGATGGGACCAGATGCCATGATCTTCATTTTCTGAATGTTGAGCTTTAAGCCAACTTTTTCACTCTCCTCTTTCACTTTCATCAAGAGACTCTTTAGTTCTTCTTCACTTTCTGCCATAAGAGTGGTATTATCTGCCTATGTGAATTTATTGTTATTTCTCTCGGCAATCTTGATTCCAGCTTGTGCTTCATCCAGCCCAGCGTTTCTCATGATGTACTCTGCATAGAAATTAAATAAGCAGGGTGACAATATACAGCCTTGATGTACTCTTTTCTCTATTTGGAACCAGTCTGTCATTCCATGTCCAGTTCTAACTGTTGCTTCCTGACCTGCATATAGGTTTCTCAAGAGGCAGGTCAGGTGGTCTGGTATTCCCATCTCTTTCAGAATTTTCCACTGTTTCTTGTGATCCACACAGTCAAAGGCTTTGGCATAGTCAGTAAAGCAGAAATAGATGTTCTTCCAGAACTCTCTTGGTTTCTTGATAATCCAGTGGCTGTCGGTAATTTGATCTCTGGTTCCTTTGCTTTTTCTAAAACGAGATTGAACATCTGGAGTTTACAGTTCATGTATTGCTGAAGCCTGGCTTGGAGAATTTTGAGCATTACTTTACTAGCTTGTGAGATGAGTGCAATTGTGCAGTAGTTTGAACATTCTTTGGCATCGCATTGCTTTGAGATTGGAATGAAAACTGACCTTTTGCAGTGCTGTGGCCACTGATGAGTTTTCCAAATATGGTGGTATATTAAGTGCAGCACTTTCACAGCATAATCTTTGAGGATTTGAAATAGCTCAACTGGAATTCTATCACCTCCACTAGCTTTCTTCATAGTGATGCTTCCTAAGGCCTACTTGACTTCACATTCTAGGATGTCTGGTTCTAAGTGAGTGATCACACCATCATGATTATCTGGGTCCTGAAGATCTTTTTTGTACAGTTCTTTTGTGTATTCTTGCCACCTCGTCTTAATATCTTCTGCTTCTATTAGGTCCATACCATTTCTGTCATTTCAGTTCAGTTCAGTTCAGTCCAGTCTCTCAGTCTTGTCCGACTGTTTGTGATCCCATGAATTGCAGCACACCAGGCCTCCCTGTACATCACCAACCCCCAGAGTTCACTCAAACTCATGTCCATCGAGTCGGTGATGCCATCCAGCCATCTCATCCTCTGTCGTCCCCTTCTCCTCCTGCCCCCAATCCCTCCCAGCATCAGAGTCTTTTCTAATAAGTCAACTCTCCCCATGAGGTGGCCAAAGTACTGGAGTTTCAGCTTTAGCATCATTCCTTCATTTATTTAGCCCATATTTGTATGAAATGTTCCCTTGCTATCTCTAATTTTCTTGAAGAGATCTCTAGTCTTTCCCATTCTATTATTTTCCTCTATTTCTGTGCACTGAGCACTGAGGAAGGCTTTCTTTCTCTCCTTGCTATACTTTGGAACTCTGCATTCAAATGGGTATATCTTTCTTTTTCCCCTTTGTTTTTCACTTCTCTTCTTTTCACAGCTATTTGTAAGGCCTCCTCAGACAGCCATTTTGCTTTTTTGCATTTCTTTTTCTTGGAGATGATCTTGATCTCTGTCTCATTACTGCTGCTGCTGCTAAGTCACTTTAGTCGTGTCCGACTCTGTGCGACCCCATAGACAGCAGCCCACCAGGCTTCCCTATCCCTGGGATTCTCCAGGCAAGAACCTGTCTCATTACTCAGCCATAAAAAGGAATGCATTTGAGTCAGTTCTAATAAAGTGGATGAACCTACAGCCTATTATACAGAGTGAAGTAAGTCAGAAAGAGAATTATAAATATCATATACTAATGCATATATACAGACAGAAATGGCAACCCATTCCACTATTCTTGCATGGAAAATTACATGGATGCAGGAGCCTGGCAGGCTACACACTTCACACTGTTGCAAAGAGTCGGACACAATTGAGTGACTAACACACACACACACACACACACACACACACACACACACAATGCATATATACGAAATCTAGCAAAATGGTACTGAAGAATTTATTTTCAGGGCAGCAATGGAGAAACAGACATAGAGAATAGACTTTTGGACATGGGGAGAGGGGAGGAGAAGGTAAGATATATGGAGAGAGTAACATGGAAACATACATTGCTGTATGTAAAATAAATAACCAAAGGAAATCTGCTGTATGTCTCAGGAAACTCATACAGGGCCTCTGTATCAACCTAGAGGGCTGGGGTGGGGAGGGAGATGGGAGGGAGCTTCAAAAGGTAGGGGATATATGTATGCTGCTAAGTCGCTCCAGTCGTGTCTGACTCTGCGGGACCCCACAGATGGCAGCCCACCAGGCTCCCCCAGTCCCTGGGATTCTCCAGGCAAGAACACTGGAGTGGGTTGCCATTTCCCTCTCCAATGCATGACAGTGAAAAGTGAAAGTGAAGTCGCTCAGTCGCATCCGACCGCTAGCGACCCCACGGACTGCAGCCTACCAGGCTCCTCCGTCCATGGGACCCTCCAGGCAAGAGCACTGGAGTGGGGTGCCATTGCCTTCTCCAGATATATGTATACCTATGGCTGATTCATGTTTAGCTTTGACAGAGAACAACAAACTTATCTAAAGCAATTATCCTTCATTTAAAAAATAAATAAATTGATTAAAAACATGGGTTTTGCTGGTACTTTAATTTTAAAACTGTCATAAGATAAAAAATTATTTGATTTTCCCTTATTTGGGTTTTATTGGAGCAAAATTTTAAATTTTTTCTATTATTTCCTTTCCTGAGTTATCTCGTATTTCTAATTTAATTGGGGTCTACATTAGTAAAGAATGTAGTCCCCAGTTAAATTAGAAAAGAATTAGTAAAGAATCCACCGGCCAATGCAGGAGACTCAGCTTCAATCCCTGGGTTGGGAAGTTTCCCTGGAGAAGGAAAAGACAATCCACTCCACTATTCTTGCCTGGAGAATCCCATGGACAAAAGACTCTGGCGCCACAGTCCATGGGGGTCACAAAGAGTCAGATATGATTGAGTGACTGAGCATGCATGTACCAATTAAATTGAAAACTTATTTGCTTATTCATATTCATTCATAAACGTCTTTTAAAGCATAGTTACATTTTTTCTGTTAAACTTAGATTGTTAAACCAGCTAGCCAAAGTGTATCTTTTCCTTTCTTTGAAGTACTAATTATTATAGCAAGCAACATATATAATACTCTCTTTAAATATACTGTTGCTGCTGCTAAGTTGCTTCAGTCATGTCCAACTCTTGGTTTAAAAACACTTAAATAGTCCTTGTTATACTACAGAGATCTTAATAAACCATGAGGGCAAGCCTGATTACTATGACTTATTTCTTGATTATCCCAAGGTATTCTGGTTGAATTCTGACCATTTTTCCATACAACCACATCTGATTTTGGGGGTTAAATATCTATTTATAGATCTTATAACCTTGTCACAGTTGACTTCCTGGATAATGTATTCATTTTCTTGACATAATGTGTGTAACATTCCGATATTTCACATTTTTCTTATAGTTTCCTTAAAGCATTCCTTTGGGACACAGACATCTTATCTTCA
>NW_011494961.1:417106-430141 GCF_000754665.1 Bison bison bison
ATCTTCAGACCTCACCTCTTCATGAATACTCCAGTACTATCTCCTCAAGCAACAGTTTACCTAAAAGTAATGAGTTTCTTCTTCCTAAGATTCAACTCTGGGGTCCTGTCTAGAATAATATATAATAATTATATATTACAAATATATAATTTTTATAATTCTTTAGTAATTATTAAAATATTAATATACATATAAATGATGAGGATTGATTTTTCTTCTTTAAAATATAATCAATTTCTGTTTATATATATAGCAATAGATAGCAAGAGTGATACAACCCCCCCATAGTAATTAAAAGTAGATTATATCTATGTGCTCATATGAAATATATGTATTTCTAATGCTAAGAAAATTCATACAATTCAAATTAAAAGACCCATCCTATCCTGGATAAGCAGAGAACGTGTACTTCATGTACATCCTTTCTCCTTCATCATGTTTCCCTTTTTAATCCTCTTTCAACTTCTTTTATTTCTAATGGGAAGATGACATGTGTTCTTTCCCTTTGCAGTTTTTCTAAAATACTTCAATCTGATTTTCAAAAACTGAAGTAAATCTTATGTACTGTCATGTCTTTGCTGCTCCATACAAACATTTATACATCTTTACTTGACAGATTCCAGTTATTTTAAGAGTAAACAGGGCATATAGGGTCAAGTGTGAGTGAAGTGAAAGTTGTTCAGTCATGTCTGACTCCTTGTGACCCCAGGGACTATACTGGAATTCTGTAGGCCAGAATACTGCAGTGGATAGCCTTTCCCTTCTCTGGGGGATCTTCCCAACCCAGGTCTCCTGCATTGTAGGCGGATTCTTTACCTGCTGAGCCACAAGGGAAGTCCAAGAATACTGGAGTGGGTAGCCTATCCCTTTTCCAGGGGATCTTCCCAACCCAGGAATTGAACCAGGGTCTCCTGCATTGCAGGCGGATTCTTTGCCAACTGAGCTATCAGGGAAGCCCATGTAGGGTCAACAGAAGGGTAAATAAAATACAAAGTCTACATTTTTAGAACTGATCACTTATCTATACTCTAAAACTAATTTTTTTTTTTTAGTTCAAGCTGGAACTAAAATGTAGCATTTCTAAAACTGAACACACATATACACACACACACAGGCACATACAAACAGAGGTCCACATTCAGAGAGAAAAGTCCTGAGAGCAGGAATCAATAGTCATAGTGATGAAACCTGGCCTTATGTTAAACAGTCTAGGACAGGGATGGGTGGCACCCTCCTTGGTGACCACTAGCTGCAGGTCATTTTTATGTGAGCAAAATCACTGGGGTACTATAGCACTTCTTTTTTTTAATTTTATTTTATTTTTAAACTTTACAATATTGTATTGCTTTTGCCAAATATCGAAATGAATCCGCCACAGGTATACATGTGTTCCCCATCCTGAACCCTCCTCCCTCCTCCCTCCCCATACCATCCCTCTGGGTCGTCCCAGTGCACCAGCCCCAAGCATCCAGTATCGTGCATCTTGCTTCATGAATGGCCAAGTTCCAGATGTCTGACAACTCCACGTGGCACTTACTTCCTTCAGTGTGTGAGAGGAGAGGAATAAAGTGTAATTTAGTAAAGTGAGAAGCTCACACAGAACCATCAGATCTTCCAGCTCAGCCTCCTATCCACAGGAAACATGAGGTTGAGTTGGTTTTAACTTCCCCTGAGGTTATTGATTTTATGTTACCAGACAGACTGGTGACCTCACTCAGTATGGCAGGTTCTCCTGCACAGGTAGCATAACAACTCCTATATTTCCAGGCATGTCTACTGTTGGACCACATGATTTATACATGCTTTCAATTTTCTTTTGAGGCTATAAATATTAAACCAAGGGTCATCGACTGATAAATGCCAGGGTTTGGATTCCAAATGTGACTCTCTGGTATTAAATTTTGTAACACTGATACAAGGTAATGTATATCAAAACACTAAAACTATCTATTACAAGTGAAGCTGATAGCATGTTCTTTTATGTAGTAGCTAATGCCACATATTGTCTTCGAGAGAGAAAGAATTTGTAAAGAATCCTTTTAAATACTTAAATGGATTGACAAGTCAACAACAAATACTCTCTAACATTAATATAATTTTTATTTGCAATTAAAGAACTCTTCATTTACTTCACAAAATACTTTTGCCCTTGCCATCTTTATTTATTTCCAAGTAGTTGTGATTTAGCATGTCTGATTTCCCAGGTGGTGCTATTGGTAAAGAACTTGCCTGCTGATGGAGGAGATAAAAGAGACCAGGGTTTGATTCCTAGGTCAGGAAGATGCTCTGGAGAAAGGCATGGCAACGCACTCCAGTATTCTTGCCTGGAAAATTCCACGGACAGAGGAGCCTCGTGGGCGACAGTCCATGGGGTCACAGAGTTGGACACAACTGAAGCGACAGTGCACAAACGCATGTTCTACCTGTACTCTTTGAAAGACTGTTGATTCATCAGTAGAATATGAATGCAATTTAAATGACAAATGAGTTGGAGACAAAGCAGGTGCTCACTGTACATGTTATGTGACTTATTAGTAACGTATTAATGTTTTATAGAGCTTTATTGCTTGGTATTTCATGTAGGTTCATTTTTTATTACTTTGACACAAAAGAAAAAATTTAAGAAGTGAAGGGCAGTTAAACACATATGATGGAATTACAAAGAGGAGCCATGATTTCACAGGTACTGAGGTAGATGTGCCAGCTCCATGCCAGGAGGTTGAAATATATGCAAATATATGTGTGTATTATCTAGTACTGTCATGTGTTTTTCTGGGTTTTCATTACATTTTTATTTCTCCATTTAAGTGAGTTTTACTCACTTAATAGATAGTGATCTATCTTGGACAACATTATATGTGTACTTGACAAGAATGTGTATCCTGCTGGTTTTGGACGGTATGTCTTACAGATATCTGTTAAGTCAAGCTGGTCTAATGTGTCATTTAAGACAACCACTATTTCCTTATTGATTTTCTCTCTGGAAGATATGTTTATTAATGAATTGGGGTATTAAACTTCTCTGCTATGATTGTAAAAAAAAAAAAATAAGTGAGTTTTACTGTTGCCCTTTATTTCTATAACTTGAGATTCAGGTGAAAGAAGCCTCAAATATTGAAGGTTTCTTTTTTCTCCGAAAACTAATTTTTAGGAATGGGAAACTGAAAAACAAGTCAATAACTTGATAATGAAAAAATATCAATAATTTGATAATGAAAAATGAAAAGTTTGGTTTTTGTACTAAATGGCAGCCTAGTGTTGTCTCCTGGCTTGAGCGTCACCCACTCAAGGTCAATTAGCACAGTAATACTGATATGCTAAATCACTGCACTGGTTTTGTACATTTGTATATTGTTGTTGTTTAGTGGCTAAGTCGTGTCCGACCCTTTTGCAATCCCATGGAGTATATGGAGCCTGCCAGGCTCCTTTGTCCATAGGTTTTCTATACTCAAATGCACACACATATAGTCACAACATTTTAAGTACTAATGCTAAATGCATATATTAATTTTTAATTATAACTTTGGCCAATATTTTGGAAATCATTTTCTCACTAATGGGTTTTATATACACTATTTTGTGTTCACATGAGTTGTGATTGCTTAAATCTTTTAAAATTTCTTACTTGGAAATGTTTTCATGTACTTTTTTCCATTTTGTGTCTTTACTGAATAAAAGTTTACTAAATTTATCTCTGGTATGATTTTAAACCAGTTTCCTGTCCTGAAAATGATATTTGTTTTGTATGTGCTTGGTAGTGTCCAACTCTTTGTGACCCCATGAACAGTAGCCCACCAAGTTCCTCTGTCCATAGGATTCTCCAGGCAAGAATACTGGAGTAGGTTGCCATTTCCTATTCCAGTGGATTTTCCTGGCCCAGGGATAGAACTGGTCTCCTGGCTGTGTCTCCTGCATTGGCAGGTGAATTCTTTGCCCCTGAGCCACCTGGGAAGCCCTTAGGAAAGGAAGTACTACTATTCCTATGGATAACCTACAAAACTGAGGCTTAGAAAGCTCAGCCTCACAGGTTTATGATGATTGAGACTGTTCCTAGTTCTAATACTTAACCTCTGAGACTCAGGTTTCATGTTATAAAACCAGAATCATAAATGCCTGTATCATAAGTTCATTGTCTTGATAAAATAAGATTTTTTTGTGACTAACACAAAAAGAACATTAATGGAGGCTGGGTCAGATCAGATCAGATCAGATCAGTTGCTCAGTCGTGCCCGACTCTTTGCAACCCCATGAATCACAGCACGCCAGGCCTCCCTGTCCATCACCAACTCCCGGAGTTCACTGAGATGTCCATTGAGTCAGTGATGCCATCCAGCCATCTCATCCTCTATCGCCCCCTACTCCTCTTGCCCCCAATCCCTCCCAGCATCAGAGTCTTTTCCAATGAGTCAACTCTTCTCATGAGGTGGCCAAAGTACTGGAGTTTGAGGAGGCTGGGTACTATAGTGTATAGCTCCTTTACACATGACGTGTGAGCCCATTTTCTTCCCTCTGCCTTAGAAACTAGTTCTATCATTTATGTCTTCTTTTATTCAAATCATTGACTATAATTCTTATTCATCCACTGAAAGTTTAAATTTCAAGATACAAATGCATTTTCACCTACTCCACCAAAAAATCAAAGAATCTGTATTTCAGAACTTCCAGATATACATGCTGGATTTAGAAAAGTCAGAGAAATCAGAGACCAAATTGCTAACATCCATTGGATCATAGAGAAAGCAAGAGAATTCCAGAAAGACATTTCCTTTTGCTTCACTGATTACACTAAAACCTTTGTGTGGATCACAACAAACTGTAGAAAATTCTCAGAGATGGGAAGACACCTTACCTGTCTCCTGAGAAACCTATATGCAGGTCAGGTCAAGAAGCAACAGTTAGAACCTGATATGGAACGACTGACTGATTCCAAATTGGGAAAGGAATTCTTTGAGGCTGCATATTGTCACCCTGCTTATTTAACTTATATGCAGAATACATCACCAAAATTTCAGGCTGTATAAAGCACAAGCTGAAATAACGATTGCAGGGAGAAATATCAACAACCTCAGATACGTAGATGATACCACTCTAATGGCACAAAGAGAGAGGAGCTAAACAGCGTCTTGATGAAGGTGAAAGAGGAGAATGACAAAGCTGGCTTAAAACTCAACATTCAAAAAAACTAAGATAATAGCACCCGGTCTCATTCCTTCAAGAGGCAAATGGGGAAAAAGTGGAAACAGTGACAGACTTTATTTTCTTGAGCTCCCAAATCACTGCAAATACTGACTAAAGCCATGAAATTAAAGTACATTTACTCCCTGGAAAGAAAGTTATAACAAACCTAGACAGTGTGTTAAAAAGCAGAGACATCACTTGCCAACAAAGATCCAAGTAGTCAAAGTTATGGTTTTTCCAGTAGTCATGTGCAAATGCAAGAGTTGGAGCATAAAGGCTGAGCACTGAAGAACTGATGCTTTCAAACTGTGGTGCTGGAGAAGACTCTTGAGAGTCCCTTGAACTGCAAGGAGATCAAACCATTCAGTCCTAAAGGTGATCTCCAATATTCACTGGAAGGGCTGATAATGAAGCTGAAGCTCCAGTACTTTGGCTACTTGATGCAAAGAGCCAACTCATTTGAAAACACCCTGGTGCTAGGAAAGATTGAGGGCAGGAGGAGAAGGGGGTGACAGAGGAGGAGATGGTTAAATGGCATCATTGATACAATGGACATGATTTTGGGCAAACTTTGGGAAACAGTGAAGGACAGGAAGCCTGGCGTGCTACAGTCCATGGGGTTCCAAAGGACTGGACATGACTTAGCAACTGAACAACAACATTTTTATTATTATGTCTCTTATGAAATGTCTGTATATTTCCTACTGTCTTATGAAAATTCAGTTGTGCAATTCTTCCCCTACCTTGTTTCATTCTCCCAATATATTGAAAAAAACTGCAAAAGCTTTTCTCATTACAGTTGAAGAAATCAAATAATTTGTTTCCTCTCCTTAGTTTGAAGCAGCTTCAATTTGTCCTGTTTGACCTCTCTGCTGTGCTCAGTCACTTCAGTCGTGTCCAACTCTTCGCGACCCCATGGACTGTAGCCAGCCAGGCTGCTCTGTCCATGGAATTCTCCAGGCAAGAATACTGGAGTGGGTTGCCATTTTCTTCTCCGGGAGCTTCCTGACCCAGGGATCGAACCCATGTCTCTTATGTCTCCTGCATTTGCAGAAGGTTTCTTTGCCACTAGCGCCACCAAGCCACAGACCAACAACCTCCCTTTCAGAGCCCTCTGCACTTCTCTCTAGGGTCGGTTCCCAGTTTCCTGAATCTTATATTTTTATCATCTATGACTTATTTTTCCTTTAGTGGGCTACTTAACTCCACAGCCGTTTGAGGAAGTCTGCCTGGGAAGTAAGAGTTTTATAAGAACTTACATGTGAGAAGAACATCTTAATTGTTTTCTTGATGTTTGTGGACACTTTATATAGAGAGTTATAGTTTGGTAATCAATTCCTAGCCTCTGACAGCTACTGTATTCTGTATCTCAGTAATACTCTTGAGTAGCTAATAGCAATTTCATTTATATTCCATTATGTGAAATCTAGTTTCTTTTCCTTTTGCTACTTTTAGGATTTTTTTTTTAAGCTCTTTTTTTCTGAAATTTTAGAATAACAGTTCCTGATATAATCCTTTCTGTTCACTTGTGATGATGCAAAGACACTGTCAACTTACTATAAAAGTGTAACTTATTTTTTTTTCCTTTTTCTGCTTGAAAGGGACCAGATTTTTTTTAAAAACTAACCATATATAAATTTAAACATTTGAATTCAAAGCAGAGAAAACTACTTTTAGAAACTAAAAATGTAGTTTAACTCTGTCTAGTTTAAAAACAAAGCAGATAGCAGGAGCAAAAGCCCTTCTACAAGGTGTTGAAAACTTTCTAAAGTGGTTATTTGTATGCATCCCTTTGGGGTTACCACAGACTGAATCTTCTCAGGTACAGATAATATGATTTCAGTTTAGATTTACTACCTTACGATGCAGTGTTGTGTAAAATACATCTTGTTTGTGCTTTACATGAAGTATTTTCTTAAAAGGATTTGTGTACAATTAAAATGTGTATATTTTTCTACAGATCTCCATTGTGACATATAGCCTTAAAAAAAAAAATTGGCCCTAAGGAATTTATTCAGTGTTTTTCCAGGTGACCTCTATACATTGAGGTTATTGTTATTAGGTCTCCACTAGACCCAATGGCAACCCACTCCAGTGTTCTTGCCTGGAGAATCCCAGGGACTGGGGGAGCCTGGGGGGCTGCCATCTATGAGGTTGCAGAGTCAGACATGACTGAAGCAACTTAGCAGCAGCAGCAGCATTCATTATTTAGGAATTTTCAAAATAATCTTCCATTTTTCTGTTTACTCTTTCTAAAACACATATTAGTTGGAAATTGCAACCCCTACTATAATATTTCATTTTTCTTTTTCTATTTTCTAATCTCTGTCCTTCTTCCTACTTTCTGGGAGATGGTCTCAAAGTTATGTTACAGGCTTTCACGAAATGTCTATTGATATTTTGTTGTTCGATCATAATTTAGAGTGAGACAGTAAAAGGTTTTGAGGCTGTGTGTGTGTTCCTGTGTATGTGTGGATAAGTGATTTTGTTGGATGATGGATTTCTCTCATAATAAAGTTTTATTGTGGAATCGCAAACTGCTGGCAACTGTAGTCTTTCGTTGTGGTTATTGTCTGTAGTTTTGTTTTTTTGTCTGAGTCTTTTTAAGACAGTTTCTGCAAGGCTGAACTTCCAAATCTTTTGCATGATGCTACACATCTATTAATAGTTGCTTCCATAGGGTTAACTGACTGGAGAAACAGGATGGGAACTATACAGTTTAATTTGAAGTTTCATTTACTTCCCTAGTAGTCAAGAAATTCTTCCATCTTCACCCTCAGCTATCCCTGGTTTTCCTGAGATCGGAATCACTTTGACTCAGTTTTTTCCTGAGAATAAGCATTCATCCGTTGCCTTGTCAAGTAGGGCTATTCAGATATCTGTGTTGGTTTGGGGAGAACCTTGGGCAATCCAACTCCTCCTTCAATTGACTGTTAGAAACTGTTAAGCCTACTTCATTGAGGGCCATTGCATCTCCAGTATAGGAAATGCTCAGTGGTGATCCCTGTAACACAACTTGCTTATCACCCTCCTCTGCAGGCCCTTAGCTCTAAGCTTTATCTCTTCTGTAAGTCATGTACCCCTTCTTGTTCTGCTTCCCATCTCCAAAATACAGGTGATACTTCTCACCTGCTGTCATCATTTCTCTACTATTCTATATAGTTATGGATTCATACATTTTAAAATTTCATTACAGGAATTTCAAGTTTTAGGAGGAATTTTAGAAAAGCACATGTGTTCAAAAGTCAAGCTAAATGATACTCAATTCTAGACCTTTGCCTTGCTGAAATCCCACCTTCATTCCATCTCACAGCCTTATCAACGACCAAGTATGATCTCCTTGAAGTGTATTTCTCTTTGACTTAATCATACTTACAAAACTTTAATTCCTTTCCTGAAATTCTTTTTTTTTCCCCCTGGTTCCCATGACCAGACTAAATTTTCCTCAAACTTCCATATACTATTTTAGACTCACTCATGCCTTTCTTTCTCAGTACACCTTAAATTTGTTGACAGAGCAGGAATGGGAGAGTTGAGCATATTTTTTATCCCCATATTCCTATGCTATATTATTTCTGTAAAGCTCCATGAGGATTTAACACTGCTGTCCTTCAGGACTAGCCCTATTCTTCAAGGGAAGATAATTATTGTTACACATGCACTGTTGCCTGGCCTCTGCCAGATAAAATTAAAGAGAACCTTTATGATAATTCTTTCTATAGTTCTCTCATTTCCTTGATTTCAAAATACCTATATCTCATTTGTAATGTTGCTGAGAATGAGAAAATTTTCCATTTTAGTATTATCCAAACTTGGGAAAAAGTATAGAATACACCTTCCCATTTTCTTTCGTGACAGCAAAAATTTAAAACTGACCTGACCTAGAAAGAGAAAAGCAAAGCCATTACAAACACACTGGAATTGTACAATAACTGGAGAATGTGCATTGAGAAATAATGAAGAAACTGGATTCTTGGACAACTTTGCTTGCTGCTCCATAGAAAAATGTTTGGTGGCATTTGCCTTAAAAATTCTTGATCTCAATATTTACAGTTGTCGGCAAATTGAGAAATCTGTGAGGAGTAGGCATAAAATGAGGCTAAAAACAAAACAACTTTTGAATCAGGGTTGCATTGCTTTGCAATGTGCACTGGGGAGTTTCTACACAGTTATGTCATCTGCAAACAAAAACAGTTTCATTTCTTTCATATTTCTTCCATTCTTCCATGTATTTTATTTCCTTTACGTGTCTGATTTCATCAGATGGCACTTATAGTACCGTACTGAACAGAAGCAGTGAAAGGAGATTTCAATGCCTTATTCCTGATTTTAGAGGGGGAAGTTCTGAGTTTCTTGCCATTACATATGATGTTAGCTGTAACTTTTTTGAAGATAATCTTTATCAAGTTGAGGAAGATCCCTTCTATTAAAAATGGTATTTCAATATCATTGCCTGCATGCAGATTTTGATAATGAGATTTCAACTATTTTATGAGAATAAAAATCTTTGGAAAACACTGTCATCTTTTAATTCTAATAAATGATACTGTGAAAGACCATAACTCTGTTTTTGGTTTAAATGAAAATCTAAGTAAATCCATGCTCTGCTTCTCCTAAGCAATTACACTTCTGATTTGAAGCATAATAAAAAATTGAAAATGGATTAACTATATAAAAAACTGTATCTAATTTTTGGCATTGTTTACATTCTTATCAACTTAAAAGAGTCAATGAAAGCTGAATGCAGTTAAGCTCCTAAGAAACTGACAAAGAAATGGGCTTAGAAAATAAATTCTAAAATGGTAATGAGGCTCTACTGTTTGCAGTATGAAAAGGCAGAAATGGCAGTCACTTTGAGAAGTCAATTTGCCTCAATAAGAGGAGGTTTTCTCTTCTATGAGTACATTATGCAATAAGAATATTCATGACACACAATCCTTAGAACTGGGAAATTTTGCTCATATGACTGATTACCTATACTGAGCACTATTCAAATACTGTCAATTTGGTTCTATATTAAAATTCTCATAAATATTCTCATTCATTTACAGTTTCTAAAAAAATTACATTAAAAGCAATTAAAAAAACATATCAAAAGACTTAACTGTCACTTTTAAGTGATTCTAATTATACAGTGATATATTTAGCAATTGTTCTTGATTTTCATAATTCAAAACTGAATATCCCTGAATTTATTATTTTTCATGTGAAATTGTGGTTCTCATTAAGTTAGACATAACTCTGTGCATTTGAATTTTTAATTTCAAAATTTCTTATGTTTCCCTCAGACATTCACCATTGAATTCTACCAATGTTTTCACTTTATTGAAAAAGATCTACATTTTCCTCCTATGAAATAATCTTTACAATTGATGTGTCATAGAATAAAATAAACAGTCTCTGCCTTGATCAAGGCTACTATCACTGCAAATATAACATACTTTGCCTGACCTGTCATCTCATGTTACTGCTGAAACAAATTACCACAAAATTAGTAGTGAACACAAATGATATTTTAGTTTTTGAGGTCAGAAGTCTTAAGTCAGTTGCAAGGGACTAAAATTCAGGTGTTGGCAGAGGTGTGTTTCTTTCTGAGATTCTGGGGGAGAACCTATTCCTTGAGTTTTCCAGCTTCCAGAGACCATGTTTCTTGCTTTGTAGCCACATCGCTCCTACCTCTGTCATCGCATCTCCTCTGACCCTGATCCTCTCCCCTCTCTCAGAGTGATTACATCAGACCCACATGTACGATCTAGGATGAACTGCATGTCACAATCCTCAACCATAATCAGGACTCTTCTCTTCAAGCCACTTTTTCTGGACTCATTCATGTGTCTCACTCTGTACTTCTGAATTTGAGTATAAAATAGACAGCTTTACATTCTGTATGTGCAAAGTAGACCTTTGTTTTTCATCCTGTAAACCTGTTCTTCCTATAGTCTTCCCACCTTGGTGGATGGCAACTCTACCATTTATATTCTACTGAATGTGGGCTAAGAAATCTTACAAGTCTTTGATTTATATTAACTTCTCAAAGTAAACTTGGGACACAAGTTTTGTCACTGTACCCACAGACAAAGAGGAAGCAGATTAAAACCATTAACCAAGCTGTCCAAAGTCACACAGCTAGTGACTGACAAAGTCAACCATCGACTTTAGTGAGAGTACTTCAGACCAATGCCCCAATCACTGCATTTCATGACTCATACCCTTCTCATTTCTTGTAAGGAATGAAATTGGAAATTTTGTTTATGCCTGGGACAGATAAGATTGATCACTCCCTTCTCTATGCCTCCATTTCATCAATTAGCACTTTTATCAAAGTATTAGTAGTATTTTTGTTATGAACAAGGCCTCACTGACCTTTGCTCATAAAACCCAATATTATGACACTGGTTCTTGATAAAATAAAGAACTTTACTGTAAGGTTGACCAGAAGGGAGGTATGTGGCTCTCAAATCTGTCTCCATGATCCAGAGTTTGGGAGAAATTTAAGGGGCTAGGGAATTTCAAATGTGGGAGCTGGCTGGCTAGTCTTGAATCAGTCCTTATAAGCCACTCATGTTGCTGGAAGCCAGACATTCCTTTCTGAAGTGCCTTTCCATTTGTATGTAAAAAGCTCTGGGGGCAACATTTCTATGGAGTTCTATAGACCAAAGATTCTTGGTTCTGGGGTCATACTGGAGCCAAGGGTTCCTATCTTGGAAATGTACAGTCCTGTGTATGCAAACTAACTCCAGGTTTGATCAATCAAAACCTGTTTTAAGGAAACAAAACCACTTTAAGCTGGTCCTTGTTTTATGTGCTGCTTCAGTTCCCTCCTTTCTTTATACATTTCCTCAACTTTGAGGGAAAAAAAGCACTGACAATTCCAGCTTCTTCCTGCTGATTAGGGGATGTGGCTTTTTATGAATAATGAAATTGTTTGGCACTTACTTGTAAACATTTGAGTCCAAACTGAACTCTTAATGGGATTTCCAAGTGGCTCAGTGGTAAAGAATCTGCCTGCCAAGCAGGAGACATAGGTTCAACCTCTGGGTTGGAAAGATGCCCTGGAGATTGAGGCTGGGTCTCCTGCATTTCAGGCAGATACTTTACCATCTGAGCCACCAGGGAAGCCCCAGGGATGCCTTTTTAAATATATAGGAATTTGATAAGAGGATTAATCCTAAAATACACAGAAATAGGAGTCCTAAATTTAACATAACTTCAAAAACATACCTCATTCCTTTGGGAATCCATGAAAACATTTAGTGATTGAATTTGGATTTATATTGGCCTGGTCTGGAATTTGGGGCAGAAGCAGTCTACTTCTGAAATGTCTACATCTTCTCTTCCTGGCCAGGTAGAGTCATAGATGTCTTGTTTCTTTCTGAAAAGTAATTTAAAGTCAGTTAAGGGTGGCTTAAAAAAAGAGATTCACGACCAAGATAATCACCATGGTGTGATCACTCACCTAGAGCCAGACATCCTGGAATGTGAAGTCAAGTGGGCCTTAGAAAACATAGCTATGAACAAAGTTAGTGGAGGTGATGGAATTCCAGTTGAGCTATTTCAAATCCTGAAATATGATGCTGTGAAAGTGCTGCACTTGATATGCAAGCAAATTGGGAAAACTCAGCAGTGGCCACAGGACTGGAAAAGGTCAGTTGTCATTGCAAACCCAAAGAAAAGCAATGCCAAAGAATGCTCAAACTACCGCACAATTGCACCCATCTCACACGCTAGTAAAGTAATGCTCAAAATTCTCCAAGCCAGGCTTCAGCAATACGTGAACTGTGAACTTCCAGATGTTCAAGCTGGTTTTAGAAAGGCAGAGGAACCAGAGATCATATTGCCAATATCCTCTGGATCATG
>NW_011494961.1:430241-435756 GCF_000754665.1 Bison bison bison
TCATGGAAAAAGCAAGAGAGTTCCAGAAAAAAAACATCTATTTCTGCTTTATTGACTATGCCAAAGCCTTTGACTGTGTGGATCATAAGAAACTGTGGAAAATTCTGAAAGAGATGGGAATACCAGACCACCTGATCTGCCTCTTGAGAAACCTGTATGCAGGTCAGGAAGCAACAGTTAGAACTGGACATGGAACAGACTGGTTCCAAATAGGAAAAGGAGTACGTCAAGGCTGTGTATTGTCACCCGGCTTATTTAACTGATATGCAGAGTACATCATGAGAAACGCTGGGCTGGAAGAAGCACAAGCTGGAATCAAGATTGCTGGGAGAAATATGAATAACCTCAGATATGCAGATAACACCACCCTTATGGCAGAAAATGAAGAGGGAACTAAAAAGCCTCTTGATGAGGGTGAAAGAGGAGAGTAAAAAAGCTGGCTTAAAGCTCAACATTCAGAAAACGAAGATCATGGCATCTGGTCCCACCACTTCATGGGAAATAGATGGGGAAACAGTGGAAACAGTGTCAGACTTTATATTTTTGAGCTCCAAAATCACTGCAGATGGTGATTGCAGCCATGAAATTAAAAGACGCTTACTCCTTGGAAGGAAAGTTATGACCAGCCTAGATAGCATATTGAAAAGCAGAAATATTAGTTTGCCAACAAAGTTCCGTCTAGTCAAGGCTATGGTTTTTCCAGTGGTCATGTATGGATATGAGAGTTGGACTGTGAAGAAAGCTGAGCACCGAAGAATTGATGCTTTTGAACTGTGGTGTTGGAGAAGACTCTTGAGAGTCCCTTGGACTGCAAGGAGATCCAAACAGTCCATCCTAAAGGAGGTCAGTCCTGGGTGCTCATTGGAAGGACTGATGCTGAAGCTGAAACTCCAGTACTTTGGCCACCTGATGCGAAGACTTGACTCATTGGAAAAGACCCTGATGCTGGGAGATATTGGGGGCAGGAGGAGAAGGGGGCGACAGAGGATGAGATTGCTGGATGGCATCACCGACTCTATGGACATGAGTTTGTGTGAACTCCGGGAGTTGGTGATGGACAGGGAGGCCTGGCATGCTGTGATTCATGGGGTCGCAAAGAGTCGGACATGACTGAGCAACTGAACTGAAATGAAGGGTGGCTCAATGGTAAAATGCCTGACAATGCAGGAGATGTAGGTTTGATTCTTGATCTGGAAAGATGCCCTAGAGAAGGAAATGGCAAGACACTCCTGTATTCTTGCCTCGGGAATCCCCATGGACAGAGGAGTCCGGTGGGTACAGTCTATGAGGTTGTGAATAGTTGAACACAGCTGAGCGACTGAGCAACAACAAGGGTTCACAAGTGTAACCTGGGGCCAAGAAATCAGTAGTGGGTTTCCCTGAGAGGTTATAATGTTGGGTTCTCCTGTTTCCTCCTGTCCATGGGGAGTGCACTCTGTTTGGGAAGTATCCATTCCACTTAGCTTGGAGTTGATCTTTAAGATGTTGATTTTTTTCAGTTTTTGAGGAGGACCCAATCCTCATCTGTCAGAAACATCAACCATCTAGAAGCCTATTTACATACATCAGAAAAACACCTAGACATATTACACACTTAACAGTACTGAATTCTTTTGGAAAATGATCATTTAAGACTGAGATAGTAGTTTTAAGGTGGAGCCTCCCATTATAGCATTTCATAAGGGCTCAACTAGAGTTTAGTCTAGGGGCTACACTTAACCTATAATAGACCAGCTAGTGAGACCTTATGCCCAGTTAAGTTGATTTCTTGACCTTAACGTGCAATTCATTTTTTTGTCTTCACCACAGACCAAGGTCTCTAAGCAGCATGTAACTTCCATGGCATTCCAGGGCCCCTGGGGCCCCTTGAGTTATCTTGGCTATGAAATTTCCATGTTTAAAAATTTTAATTGAAAGAGGCAAGCAAAAGGAGGATTTTTTTTTTTTTTTTTAATTAAGGTCTCAGACACCTTCTCTTACTGGAGTGGAAATATTTTTGAACCATCCTATTAACATGTCCACAGATATCAAACCCCTAACTTACTATGGCTCTTAGCATAACAGTAAAGTCTATTTACCAATCATCTCCTGATTTTGTCCCTCAGGTTTGCACCCTGTTTGTTATTGGGGGTGGCCCAGTTTTCCGATTGTTTCTGGTGATTAAGCAGTTTTGTATATTACCTTTTAGAGGGGTCCTTTGCCTTTGTGAACCAACAATCAACTTTTGTAGCTAGTAATAGTTTGCATCCCTCCTGTAATGTGTTCTTTGATGTAGGTAAGTAGTAATTCTTTCTGTTAAATGCTTGGCTATAAAAACTAGGCCCTATTCATTTTAAATTTGTTGTCAGACTCAATCTCAAGAGTCAGCATGAAATCTCCATTTATTTGTTCTCTCTAGATCCATTTCCTAAATCCTGAGGCTTAAACACAGATAGATTCACACTCAGAAAGAGTGCTAGGCCTTTAGGATCTGGGTCTTTGGTTCCGAGCACCTGTTTTGTGGCCTGATCAGCCAAAGGATTTCTTTTAGCTACGTATACCTATCAGTCTTATGGTAGCCTGGGCAATGTACTATGGCTGAGTCTGGCAGTGTAATAGTCTAGTAAGGCCAGTATCACCTCTGCATGCTTAGTATCTTTTCTTCTTGATATTAACAGGCCACGTTAGTGGTCCATGTAAATGCTTGACAGAGAAGACATACTTTGTATAAACGGCTACCTTTCCTTGGCTCCAAGGTACAGAGCTCTCAGAATGGCTATGAGTGCCACATTCTGGGAAGAGGTACCTAGAAGAGGAATTCTGCTTCTAGGACTTCCTGATAAGTTACTATTGCAAACTCAGCCTTTCAGAGATGCTGGCCCATAAAGCTGCTCCTGCTCATAAATATTTCCACATCTGGATTTTCTAAAGGTTGATCAGTCAGGTCAGGTCTGCTAGAATAGACTTCAGTTATGTGGATGATAGGGAATATATGGCATCCCATCATCCAGCTGAATGGCTCACTGTCATTTCTTTAAGAGCCTCATATGGACATTTGGCCATGAGTCCAAAGTTAAGAATCCAAATATGAGAGAAAGAGTGCTCTAGCCAGCAACCTCTAAGTTAAAGGCTTAGTCAATAGCCCTGGTTTCAAACCCAAGAGCTGAGAACACTTTATGGATTTATAATGTCTACAAAATGGCCTTCCCTCACTCCCTCAAAAAGGCAAAGGGAAATCAGTCTCAAGAGACATGAGATAAAATAAGACTTTTAAGATTTAGAAACCCATTCCATTTCCTAGCTTGGTTTCTGGGAAGAAGCAAATGCAGTAATGTAAGCAATTCCCTGGAGGAGCCACTGAGGAGAATGGATAATCTCAAAGATGACCAGCCTAGCTTGGATTTGAGGGTTCACAAAGGGACTGCAGACATGCTTTCTCTTAGAGATGGTTGTCAAGAACTGTAGTCTGAAAGTCAGACCTGCTACCTAGCTGCCAAGGAACCTGTCCAATCAGTTCCAAGATTGTAACCAATTTGGTCACAGGCTCTTAATAAATTTCCTCTCGTGCGCTGAAGGCAGGCTTGTCCCTTGAAGAAGGGCCCATGGAAGTCCAGGCTCTGCCACACCGACCACCTTGAAATATTTACCTAATGAGGAAGAGGGTTGAAAAAAGGACTAAAGCTAAGTGAGGAAGTTTTATGAAACTCAGGGAGAGCTGAATTTGAGCAAGAAATTCTGGAGCCTACAGGTTTAAATTCTGAAGTTCTGGTGTATGAAAAAGACATTTCACTTCCCCAGCAGAGATCACGGACAAGCTCATCTAGATGTCTGGGCAGTTTCCAGGTAAAATAGAATGCAGCAAGCTCAAGGCCTCCATATAGTCCACAGCCTTTAGCACCACCACTAATGTTCCAGGGTTTGCTCTTCATGGAAACTTTTCAACATACACACACACAGATACATAGACACAAACACACACTTCAATGCTAATGCTCTGTTAGTTTAGCTCATACAAAAAAAAAAAAGATTAAAATTAACCATAAGGAAAATTCCAAAACTTGCCAACTATACAAAATTCCTTTAACTGAGGCATAGGTTAATTTTCTATCTTCTGGGTTAGAAAATTTTTCTGCCTTATTCTCCCTCTTTTCTCCTTTACCCTCTTACCCAACAAGGTAATCTGGGTTGGTTTCATCAAGAATGCACACCTGTATCAATATCTCTAGGCAATTAGGCATGGATAAGACAAGACTAGGCATGATTAGGCAAGAAGAGCCTGGGAGCACAGCGAAGGAGCAGGAACCCCACGGGCAACTCCCTGGACAAAGTCTAGCTGCCACTCAGGGTTGTGGGGAGGGCCCCTAACTGCCAGGGGTAACCATGCTTGGGGCAGGAGTCATGAGACCAAAGCCCCGTTTTGGTCACCAGATTTGTTACCAACAAGATCTCATTGCCCAAGGTGCACAG
Source organism: Bison bison bison (assembly GCF_000754665.1). NCBI lineage: Eukaryota > Metazoa > Chordata > Mammalia > Artiodactyla > Bovidae > Bison > Bison bison. The sequence continues at coordinate 434,688 of NW_011494961.1, forward strand.
AGGCCAATACGAAGTTATGGGCTTTTGAGGTCAACCAGCATGGAGACAGAAGGCAAGATTCTCAAATCTGCCTCCTGACCCAGGGTTCTGAGAGAAATGAAAGGAGTTACAGGAATCTCAAGCTCGGGAGCTGATTGGCTAGTCTCAAATCAGTCCATATAAACTACTCGTGTTACTGGAAGCCAGATTTTCCTTCTTGAAGGAAAATTTTCCTTCCCTTTGTAACAGGCTCTGGTGGTAACATTTCTAGTCCTTAATTTCTGCAGACTGAAGATTCTTGGTTCTGGGGTCATCATGGAGACATGGGTTCCATCTTGCAAATATGCAATGCTGTTCTGTAAAATGACTCAACAACCTACTTTAAGAAAGCAAAACTGGTTTAAACTGCTTAACGTTTTAGGTGATGTTTAATTTCTGTTTCTTGATCTAAGTTCAGCTCCTTCATGTTTTGTCACATCACATAAAATGACTTCCAAAAGGTCCAAAATTTTTTTAAAGAGCCAAAATATTTGTTCATGTTTTACTGATTTATTGACTTCTAGTGTAAGTCTTAGGGGGTTCCAGGTGGCTCAGTGGTAAAGAATTGCCTGTCAATGAAGGAGATGCAGGAGATGACATTTTGATTGACTTCTGGGTTGGAAAGATACCCTGGAGGAGGAAATGGCAACCTATTCCAATACTTTTGCCTGGAAAATCCCATGGACTAACAGCCTGGTGGGCTACAGTCCAGGGGGTCACAAGGTTCAGACATGACTGAATGACTGAGCACACATATACTCCAGTTGGAGCCTTTATTAGCATCAGGAGTGACTGTTTTGACTTCACTTGTCTCAGTCCTACATTGTGGCCGAAGTAATGAGACCAGGCTTTGAACATCACAAGCCCCTTCCTATTGGTTAATGAAATTATCTATAGTCAGCTCTTCAAATATCAGGTCTTCAACCACACAGTCAACTGAATTCTAAAAATATTAAAAAAAAAAAACAAAAAACAACTAAACATCAAGGACTTACTGGGAAGCACAGAGGAACTATATTTTCAATGAAATCTTGCCATTTGCAGCAATATG
>NW_011494961.1:435856-437142 GCF_000754665.1 Bison bison bison
AGTGAAATAAGTCAAGCACAGAAAGACAATTACTTTATTATTTCAGTTGTATGTGGAATCTAAAAAATAAAACAGAAACAGAGTCATAGATACAGAGAAAAAACCTGTCATCACCAGAGGGAAGGGTGGGGAGGGTTGGATGAAATCGGTGAATGGGATTAACAGGTATAAACTACCGGTTAAAATGAAGTCACAGGGAAGTAGTATATAAGCACAGTTTTATAGTTAATATTGTCGCAATTAATTCGTATGGGGACAGATGGTTACCAGACATATCCTGGTGATCAACTCATAGTGTATATACATATCAAGTCCGTATGTTGTACACTGGCAACTAATATAATATGGTACATAAACTATGCTTCAATAAAAAGAAAGAAACAGAAAGATTAGCTTTCTCTGTGTGTCCTCACTCTTCCACAGAAATTTTATATGAACACATATATATCCAAAACTCAAAGGAAAGAGAGACTAGCATTTATTAAGATGAAAGCAAACAGGAAGAGTGATAAGACATGAGGTATTATCATGAGACTGAGTTTCTAAAGTTACTGTAAGATTAGAATCAACATTATAATAAGAAAGCACTATGCAATAATTATACTACAGAAATAAGTCATTATAAAAGAGGATTACTGCAAGCTTAACATTTATAAAGACATTTATAAAGTCAAACAATTTGCTGAGTCAAGGAAATAGTAAAGATGATTATCACTACTGTAGTACTAGTTCCATTTCTTAACATTCACTCATTTTCTAAAAGATGCATATATACCCACCAGGAAAGATGAAGATGAAACAAAATTCATTAAAATAGGTCATTTCCTATTACAGGATTATGGATAATAGTAGATGACCTTTCTCTCCTTTATATTTTTTTTTCTGAAATAATTAGCAGAATACTACTAATAACTGTGCAACCAGTTTCACTCTGAGAAATCGAGTCAGTGGATGCTGACAGAACATACAGCGTCTAAAGCAAGAGTGTGCTTGCTAAATAATGACCCAGATACTGTGTCAGGGAGGAAGAAATGCGTTTGGGCTGCTGATAGACTTAATTTCTGCTTTTCCTACATGACAGTTCTGCTCAGTGTGAACCAGACAATTAATGTGCATGCTGCTCAAATCTGATCCTTTTCTCCCCTGGAATGAAAGGATGCTTAGATAATATGATAGTGGGTAAGGCAACTTCCTACATTTTTGAATTCTAGGATAATTAAAAATTATTTTTTGCTAAAACCTGGCCAGTTTCTTTTGAAATTTATATACTTCATAATCATAATACT
>NW_011494961.1:437242-457865 GCF_000754665.1 Bison bison bison
AATCATAATACTCTAAACATGTTTTATAAGCCTATCTTTTAAAAATTTGATAGCTTTATGATTAAATTCCCTTTGGGTGAAATCCTCATGGGGCAGGATTATTTTTAATCAGCCAAGATTAGGGAGGGCTTTCCTGGCAGCTCAGATGGTTAAGAATCAGCCTGCAATGCAGGAGACCTTGGTTTGATTTCTGGGTCAAGAAGATCCCCTGGAGAAGGGATAGACTACCCACTCCAGTATTCATGGGCTTTCCTAGTGGCTCAGATGGTAAAGAATCTGCCTGCAATGCAGGAGACCTGGGTTCAGTATCTGGGTTGGGAAGATCCCCTGGAGGCAGGCATGGCAACCCACTCCAGTATTCTTGCCTGGAGAATCCCCATAGACAGAGGAGCCTGGTGGGCTATAGATCATAGCGTCACAAAGAGTTGGACACAACTGAGTGACTAAGCACAGCACAACACAAGATTAAGGAGGTTTATTCCAAATGGCATCAGGATATCAAACCCTCCAACCTTACATGTTTTGGGACAGAGAGCCTCGTCAGGCTAGCTGTGCCTCCCAGGAACACAGAGTCCACAGAGCCTTCGTCTGAACAGACGGCGACCTGGCAGCTCCTCCTCAGAGGAGGCTTTTCAGCAACTTGTTGGCCTTTCAGCAACTGTGAGATGAAATAGACAAGTTTTTTTCTATTGGAAAAACGTATGCATTTATTAAGCAATGAGGGCTTCCCTGATGGCTCAGAAGTAAAGAATCTACCGGCAGTGAGGGTGATAGGGTTTGACCTCTGGGTTGGGAAGATCCCCCAGAGAAGGGAATGGCTACCCACTGCAGTATTCTTGCCTGCTGCTGCTGTTAAGTCGCGTCAGTCGTGTCTGACTCTGTGCGACCCCATAGACGGCAGCCCACTAGGCTCCCCCGTCCCTGGGATTCTCCAGGCAAGAACACTGGAGTGAGTTGCCATTTCCTTCTCCAATGCAGGAAAGTGAAAAGTGAAAGTGAAGTTGCTCAGTCGTGTTCGACTCTTTGCGACCCCATGGACTGCAGCTCACCAGGCTTCTCCGTCCATGGGATTTTCCAGGCAAGCGTACTGGAGTGGGGTGCCATTGCCTGCCTAGAGAATGCCAAGGACAGTGGACCCTGGTGAGCTACAGTCCACAGGGTCGCAGAGAGTAGGACATGACTGAGTGACTAACATATGCACACACATTATGTAATGAATTTAGGAACAAGTCTAACAGTTCCAGTTCACATTATGTAAAAATATTTCCCCATAAAAATCAATATATAGTCACTACTTTTTTCTTTTTTTTAAATTAACCACAGGTATAAATTCTGAGGCTCAGTGGTAAAGAATCCACCTACCAATTTAGGAGACACAAGAAATGCTGGTTTGATCCCTGGGTCGTGAAAATAATCCCTGGAGGAGGAAATGGCAACCCACTCCAGTATTCTTGCCTGTAGAATTCCATTGGCAGAGGAGCCTGGTGAGCTACAGTCCATGGGGCCACAGGGAGTCATGGGGCCACAGGGAGTCAGACACAACAGACTGAGCATGACAACAACCCTCCTGAGAATATTCAATAGTTACTACCTTTCACATAACTTTATTTTAGGATCAACTTCCTGAGGAACCTGACTTACAATATGCACTTTATTGTGAAGATGTTCAATGTTTTTAAAAAATAGAATTATATTAATATGCATCAGATTCTTTCATTTTTCTCTAAACTCCTTGACATCTTACAAAAAACGTGCTTGAACATTTAAGAACCTGAAAATCTGTGTCCATGGTAATGAGGATTAAAAATATATGAAATTTTTGAAGCATTGGCTATGGAATCTGTGAGCCCCTAGCTGTCTTCAGAGAAAACACTGCACCATTCTGCTAAAACTTCCCAGATGCCCATTTACTCATTCACTAAATATTGTTTGTTTTCTCTTACAGGCTGCAATTTCTTTAAGGACTTGTCTTTCTTTTTCTTTTTTGCTTATAATTAAGGCATGATTTTTCATCTTACCACATAAAGAAATATCTACTTGATGAAATAATCAAATCTAGAAATTTGAAAACTCCAAATGGAGAGTTAATAGGTGCATCTATATAATTGTGTGTGTGCTGAGTCAGTTCAGTCACGTCTGACTCTTTGCAACCTCACAGACTGTAGCCCACGATGCTCCTCTGTCCATAGAATTCTCCAGGCAAAAATACTGGAGTGGGTTGCCATGCCCTTCTCCAGGGCATCTTCCCTGACACAGGGATTGAACCCACGTCTTTTAGGTCTCCTGCATTGGCAGGTGGGTTCTTTACCACTAGCTCCACCTGGGAAGCCCATATATACATAATTAGATTGTTACTGTTATGTGTTTGGGCAACAGAGAAAAGGGACTTCCCGGATGACTCAGTGGTAAAGAATCTGCCTGCCAATGCAGGAGATGCAGGTTAGATCCCTGGATCAGGAAGATCCCCTGGAGAAGGAAATGGCAATCTACTCCATTATGCTTGCCTGGGAAATCCCATGGAGAGAGGAGCCTAGAAGAAGGCTATCGTTCATGGGGTTGCAAAAAAAAGTTGGACATGACTTAAAAACTAAACAACAGCAACAGACAAAAAAGTGTAACTTACAAATCTGATCTCTGCTCCAGGTCCTTCCACAGGTAGGAGATACAGGAGATTCTTCTTCAGCTGCACATTGAATCCAGCCTTCAATTAAATGTAATATATTCTATCTTATCTTCTATGTCAAAATTGCCAGTTTTTTATAGTACTTCTAAATGTTGAGAAAACTTTCAATTAAAGATTGTATTTCTTTTATCAGATTTTGACTTAGGAGACATGTGCTGTCTTTCTAAACTTGAAATAATTTGTATTATACTGTATGTTAGTTATGTATGAAAATAAAATTTTAACTTTAAAGAGTTTTATTTACCACAAAGCCTTTGAAGGAAAATCTGAAATACTTTGAAAAAAATTAAAAAGAAAGAGAATGATAACAAAAAAGAATTTTTTTTCCTGTCAAAGCTAATAACAGGAAAAATGAGAAGAGATGATATAAATGTCATTAAAGACATACAATGGCTGCTGAGAGCGTGACACCTTAAGTCAGATGACCTCTTTGTCATTTTCTTGTTCTGTCACTTACTAACTGTATGACCTTGGGAAAGTTATTAAGGTACCTGCTGCTGCTGCTGCTAAGTCACTTCAGTTGTGTCCGACTCTGTGTGACCCCATAGACAGCAGCCCACCAGGCTCCCCCGTCCCTGGGATTCTCCAGGCAAGAACACTGGAGTGGGTTGCCATTTCCTTCTCCAATGCATGAAAGTGAAAAGTGAAAGTGAAGTCGCTCAGTCGTGTCGGACTCTAGCGACCCCATGGACTGCAGCCTGCCAGGCTCCTCCATCCATGGGATTTTCCAGGCAAGAGTACTGGAGTGGGGTGCCATTCCCTTCTCCAAAGATACCTGAGATGAATCATAATAAAAATGGGGATGGTGATGATAATAATATTACATACCCCAAAGCATTTTTCTGAGGATTTATTGGATTAATACATAAAATACTTAGCTCAGTGCTGTAGTCCAGCAGATGGCCAGTGTGTGGTTAATAAGAATGGTATAATTCTCTCTCTTGACTATCACATATTGTCTTCACTTGGATTTGCTCTCCAAATCGAAGGCAAATATGAAATCATCACTCATTGGCTCTATAGAGGTGCTTCTCTTCAGTTACAAGGGACAAAAACCAATCTCTTTTTTTTTTTTCCCTGACAACTTCTGATTTAAAACAATGGAAGAAAAGTTAAATGGTTGCGATATTAGTGCTTCGGGAACTTGACTGGGAAGCTGTTTCTATATAGCCTTTTATTTATGTGCACCTGCTCCCAAACTGCAGCTTGAAATGACACATCTGCCAAGATTTTAGATCCTCATCTCACGTTGCTTTATCCTGACACACTCGCCAGCCTAAGTCTTCCGTTCTGTACAGCAGGACATTTCTTAATATCATCATTGACATTATCCTAACTGCATCCTCATAAACATAATGATAATTTTTCTGTTCAAGAATATTTTCCCTTATCCTGAAATGTTAAGTATTTATAGCATCTGTGGGATTTAAAATATCATTTAAATTACTGTTAGAGGATTTTGAATTTCTAAAAAACATTATAAGAATCTTAAATATATTGCACCTGGGAGTATCTCGATCATGGCTTATTATTAATAATCATTTATATTCTTTTAAGGGTATATCATGCTTTTAGAATATTAAAAAGTAACCAGATCGCTAAATCACACTTGAAAAATTTCCCAATGATCCTGTTCATATATATGCTATTGGTATTTCCCTTTACTAAATGTAAATTGCAATCTATAAAAATGGCTTCTTGATTAATATCTGTGTTTATTTGTTTTCAGGTTCTTAATCTGTGTTCTTCATTTTGATTACCTTAAATTAAAATGTTTTTATTATATTTGCATACTTAAAAGCCTACACATTTTCTTTAACATAGTTTAGATATTTTCCTGGATTGGAATCATAAGAGAGGCAAAATTTAAACTTTACTATCTTAGGATATGTTTTTTCATAGCAGGGCCTGAGAATTAAATTGGCATAAGACAGATCAACAGGAGTAAAATATATAAAGTTATTTAATACAAGTTTTATGTGACATGGGAGCCTTCACAGGAAGAAAGACCCAAAGAAATGGAAAAAACTAGTTGCTTTTATATTAGCTTGAACAAAGAGAGGCGATTGTGGAAAGGTAAGTAACTAGACTATGTGGAGAGGCTAAAGGAAGGTAAGAATTATTTTAACAAGGTCTGTTGGTATGAAATTCCCTTGGTCTTGAATTCTCATTCTTGATAGAAATTACTTTCCTTCTGATATAGGGAGGACATCTTTCACATGGGAGTTTCATTTTCTGCTTTTAAGAAAAACAATGTTTTTCTTAGATTTGCTGTTTGCAAATACTTGCAACTGAAAATAGTCAATATGCCAGAACAACATATTTTGGGATGGCATGTTCTGAATTCCTTCAGAGTTGAGAGCATTACCATTCAGTAAAGAGGGACTGAATTAGTTATTTAAAACTCATTTCATTTTATATTCCAATTTGTTTGAAGTGCTGTGCTGTGCTAAGTCACTTCAGTTCTGTCAGACTCTTTGTGACCCTATGGAGTGTAGCCCGCCAGGCTCTTTTGTCCATAGGATTCTCCAGGCAAGAATACTGGAGGGGGTTGCCATGGGTTGCCAAGGTGATCTTCCCCTACAAAGGGGTGGAACTTGCCTCTCTTATGTGGTGTGTTTGACAGGTGTGTACTTTGCCACTAGTGCCACCTGGAAGCCCTTGTTTGTAGTATATATATATAATATATATATATATATAAATGTATATTCAAGTTTATTATAATTTCTTACTATGATCCTTCACTCTAGCCAACTTAGACATTTTTTTAATTTAAATTTATTTATTTTAATTGGAGGCTAATTACTTTACAATATTGTATTGGTTCTGCCACACATCTATATGAATCCACCTTGGGTGTACATGTGTAGAACATTTTTTAAATAAAATGAATAAATTACTATAGACAGATAATTTTTTTAATTTTAAGAAAATATTTACAAGAATATATTTCAGTATTGAAATTATGTCATCATCAACTAGCTTAAGCATAATTTTTAAAGTGGTATCTATTTCTACATTTTTAACCTTATGGAAGTAAGACTGACATACTAAAAACTCTGCATAGTTAATGTATACAACTTGATGCATTTTGAGATGAGATGAAACCATCACCACAATCTGTCCCATAAACATATCCATAATGTACAAAAGTTTTCTCCAAGTTTTTAATTTATTATTACTGTTATTTTTTGTGATAGGAATACTTAAATAAGATTTACTCTTTTAGCAAATTTTTAAGGACGCAATATCGTATTATTGACTATAGGCACTACGCTATACAATAAATTTCTAGGATTTACTCATTTAGTATAACTGAAAATTTATATTCTTCGACTAATACCTTACCCCTGTATAATTCTTTATACCTTATAAACAAAAAACCAAATTCCTCATATTAGCTTATCTTTCTACATAAAATCTCCATTAAATATACATACATTTCATGTTAAAGTATAAAGTAGGACATTGAATGATTCATATTGCTTTGATGATACTAATCACAAAGTATTATAAAATCCTACATTACTGAGAATTAATGGCCAACTGACCTTCTTCCTTACAATTGCTTGACAAAGATGATGAAATACTAGTTTTGAAATAAATCATCAAGTGTCTCTAAAAACAGTTTTATCTTGGGTAAATTTGTAGTGTTCTCTGAAAATTTAATCAAGAGAAAAAAATACAAATTCAGTAGTCAAGGTAAATATGGTTTTTTAAATTAAAATAAACAAAAAAGCAGAAGAATGTTATCAATTTTACACACACACAAAGCCAGAGGTAAAAATGTTTTATGTTCTTAAAATTACAAAGAAATAAAAGCAGTTAAGAAATGTTCCTTATCTTTCCATAACATAAACTCTGCCATGCATTTTAAGATTATGAGATAAATGAAAAGAATCTATGTGTTATTGAAAATTAACAAAGAATTAATCATAGGACACCTCAGTCATGTAATCAAGTGCAATTTTATTTAAGGATACAGCATATACTTTAAAAAGAAATTTAAATTCACCATATATTTGGTTGAATTCTGTTTAAGGAATATAACAATAAACAGATTCTTGAAGTCAAGATTTAATTAAAATGTCAGTATATTTATAAAGATATTTACAACACAGTATGTGTTAGATCACCCAAGAATGACTGAACTCTTCCTGTCCATTATACATTAGGTCTTTATGAAGCAAGTAATTTAGTTATGTGGTAGTTTTTAACACAGAAGCTATTTTCATTTTGCTAAGATTGCATGACCCTTGACTATGGGGACAATTCCCTGACAGTTTTCCTGCAAAGTCTTACTTGTCCAGCAACTATAAGGTTATTAGCAGTTCTTCTAAGGTAGACGATTCCAGCCTTTTTTCTTACTTTATAATAATCATTCTCTACCTGACATGCAGTGCATTTGAATAATAAATGGGTCTGGTCAGTTAGTTTTCCTTGTTTCCTTTAAATAATGAAATGTTCTTGTTGGAGCATGACACTGATATACTCTATTTCTTGATTTTGTACTGTATTGCTTTCTATATCTGCTTTACAAGTCAAGTTTTTCTTAGTTATTTGGCCCTTAATAAGCCTGAGGCTTCCTGGTCTACCAAGGAACTCTATTTCTACGTTGTTGTTGTTGTTCAGTCACTCAGTTATGTCCGATTACGCGACACCATAGACTGAAGCACACCAGACTGCCCTGCCTTTTACTATCTCCCAGAGTCTGTCCAAATTCATGTCCATTGAGTCAATGACGCCATCCAACCACCTGATCCTCTGCTGCCCCCTTCTCCTTCTGCCCTCAGTCTTTCCCAACATCAGGGTCTTTTCCAATGAGTTGGGTGTTTCCGTCAGGTGGCCGAAGTATTGGAGCTTCAGAGTCAGTCCTTCCAATGAATACTCAGGGTTAATTTCCTTTAGGATTGATTGATTTGATCTCTTTCCTATCCAAGGGACTCTCTAGTCTTATCCAGCACTTTAAGCCTTCTTAACAGTCCAAGTCTCACATCTGTATGTGACTACTGGACAAACCATAGCTTTGACTATACAACCTTTGTCAATAAAGTGATGTATCTGCTTTTTAAAACACTGTCTAAATTTGTCATAGCTCTTCTCCCACAGAGCAAGTGTCTTTTAATTTCATGGCTGCAGTCACCATCTGCAGTGATTTTGGAACCCAAGAAAATAATGTCTGTCTCTGTTTCCATTTTTTCCCCCATCTATTTGCCAAGAAGTGATGGGACCGGATGTCATGATCTATTTCTATGAACTCTCAATGTTCACGTTTTACCTGGACTTTTTATGACCACCTGCACTACATTAAGAGGCTGCACTGGTCAGCAGATTCCCTGTTGATCCTGACTTTTGCTTTTCTTCTTGGTCTCTGTAATTCCCCCAATTTCTTCAGAGCATGCACTGTCAAGGGTTCTCTGATCTTCTGTCTCTGGAAATTGGAAAATTCTTCTCATTTTGTCTCTATATTGGAAGCAATATCTGGGAATATAATCCCCAGGAAGAGTGTTCTCAGAGCTCTATTTTCCTTTATATCTAACAGTTTCTCCTGCCGCATGAGTCCCTATTATGCTCCGCTCCCTGAGTAAAAGCTATTTTTTTTGCTTTAATATTTTCTTCTAATATTTAATATGTAATGTAAGTCTGGGTCTTTAATCATAAATGACATGAAAAATTTCTAACTGATGATAAAAGATTTTAACTTTTAGGTTAAATTCTCAATATCTTTGCTCCTAAAAGACTCAGTCTTCTCCCCCACTGGCTCCTGTTTCTTAATATAATATCAACATTCACCTTTGCTATTTCCTCTTGCACCCATTTCTGTGCTTTAATTTTGGATATCCTCTTGAACCATTAACTGCAGAAATGTTGAGCTAATTTCATTCCATTCCAATGGAGAGATTCCCTTGTGTACAATGGATAGAGTATTACATAAACTCTAAACTCAGCGATTTCCAATTCTGGAAATTAGAATCATTATATAAGTTTAAAAACCTAAATTAATACTAAATCTGGGGGAGTATAGCTCAGAATCAGTATTTTTAAACAGATATCATTTGATATTTCTGATGACACACTAAATCTAATGAATGCTACTCCTAACTGTCTTTCTACAGTGATTTCCTTCATTCCTATCCACCCTCCCCATGTTCTGCTCAGACTGGCAGCTATTCCAGTTATCTTTCATCCAAGGCTTGCCTTCATAGTGCTTTTAGTCCCCTAAACTCATTCTGATGTCTTGCACTTTCACTCATTCTCTCAACACCCTTAACTTCATTCTGAAGCTATAATTACTTGTTGTTATTTGCCCAAAACCACACTCTGTGTTTTTCAGAACAGCAATTATCTCATCTAATGAATGATTTTTTTTTTTTTTTTGGTCCATTAATGAAGAAGACTAGAAGAGACAGATTTTTTTTTTTTTTTTTGTATGCCTGGCAGGAATTGAATTTCTTTATTTTGAAATGTCCACTCACAGTTTACTTTAGTGGGTCTACTTTAGTGGATCTTCTGGGAAGATAACTTATTACTAGAGGAGAGCTGTCCTTCCTGTTACAGGGAATATGATGAAACCTCATTTTCTAAAATATGCAGTTAGAATTCTATCCAAATAAAACAGATGTTGTACCTTCTGCACACTAGGGTAGTAACTATAAATAAGGATGATGATTTCATTGCATTAGCAAGAGGCAAAATTTAGACCATAATGTTATGTGAATATTTGATCCAGGTATGAGTGTGTATTTTCTCTCCAGGAACAGAATAAGCTATCAATTTTCTGCATAGCTCAACAGCCTTATTGTTGCAGATTTTAACAACAGATGAAAAATATGCTACTGTGAACATTTAACACCAGGAGCACAGTGGCTGTATATATGTGTTTACTAGTTTTATGGACACTGGAATGCCACATTAAATTCTCTTAAATCCTCTAAAAATTATTTATGGAAAAACTTTGCAAGGATTAGTATCATATTACTGAAAGAATATTTTATCCTCTGACACAGAGAGACAAACAATAGGTTTATCTTCCTTCTCCTTATGATCAGCTTCCATAAAACATTAAATGTTGATGCCCAGTACACTGTGCACTCAGTGCTCTGTGTTCATCCTTGGCCTCTATGATCATTTTACATCCAGAATCAATTGGAAATCAGAGTCACAAATGCCAGAGCTTTTTTTTTTTGTTTTTTTTTGAGATGATTGGAGCAGAATATCACATAATACAGATAACTTTGTTTACCAAGGAAGAAACTGATCCTTAGTGTGGTTTGCTAGAGGGTCTTTAATCTTTGGAGTATTACAACTGAGGATGTAGGTACCAAAGGAAAAGTTAACATGGAATGTTTAACTTTCTACCTTTACATTGTTTTGTGTCTCATAATGGTTCTTCCTCTATAAAATTCTAAGAAAGACATTTCTTTCCTTTTCTTTCTTTCTTTTTTTTTTCTTTTTCTTTCTTTCTTTTGTGTGTGTGTGTGTGTGTGTGTGTGTGACTTTAAGCCTTAATAATTAGCTTTCTTTTTCACATGGTAGAGTACAGATGTGAATCCTACTCTTCCAATTCATCTCACCTTCCATTCCCTTCTGTGTCCACATGTTTGTTCTCTATGAGTGGGATGAAAGGGATGAGAGGGAGATTCAAGAGGAGGGGATATGTGTGTACATATAGCTGATTCACTTTGTTGTACACCAGAAACTGACAACATTGTAAAGCAACTGTGCTCAATAAAAAATAACAAATAAAAAATAAACTGATAGCTTTCTTAATGTTAAGTAGTTAGAATAGGAAAAAGGAGTCCAGAATGGCAGTGGCTAAAAGATAAGAAAGGGAAAAGCACTCAAAAATAGAACAAAGGAAGGTCCAAGGACTGGAGTTAGAGCCTCAGGTAGAACAAACAGCACTCCTGGCTAGCCCAATTTACATAAGGCAGGCCCAGAGGAAGGAGAAAAAAACATATAAAAAGAGGAGCCAAAGGGCTAGGGGCTTCTCTCCCCTCTCTCTCTCTTTGTGTTTTTTGGGTCCGCATGCCCTCATACCTCCAGGATGTATTTCCCTTTATCTTCCAAATAAAACTGAGCTGTAACACGGAGCTGTAACACTGGCCCATCCAAGGGCTGTAATGCTGGGCCATTGCTTCAAGTTTTTGTTGTTATGAGACAGAACTGAGGAAATTACACACTCCCTGACATCTATGGTGCCATTTCTTGGATTTAATCTGGCTGAAACAGACTTGGTGCAGACCCCACAGGGAGGAGGCCAAGCAGGGCAGGAACCCAACTCAGCAAAATCTCCTGCAGTGGAAGCTGAATGCAAAGAAAACCCAGGGGAAGTGACAAGAAGCCCAGCATGCTGGAAACTGGGGCAACAAAAAACAAACTCAGCTGAAAGCTCATGAGGCTCAGTCTCAGACTCTAGAAGACCTCTGGTTAAGGTAGGAGGTCCTCACTCCTATGGCTGGAAGGACATATGTCTAACGAAATCTTAAATCCTTTACAATCTCTGCTTCTTGTTTCCTTGAACCCCCTGTGAACAGGCGAGTGGCAGTGGGCGCAACTGAGGGACTCTGGAGAGGCTACTCCTCAGTGTGTCCTGAAGGCTCCACTATCCTCTGTGCTCTAGGAGCTGTTACCCAAGCCAGTGGGGTTCTTCTTTCCTAAATCTTTGTGCCAAGGATCAGGCCAATGAAAACTGTGAGCACAGGTCAGGTTATGAAGAGGAGTCCTTGGCACGTTTTCCCCACTGTTTTTCCCTCCCGTCCTTCAATTCCTCTCTCCCGGGATTGAGCCCAGCCAAAACCCATGATGCCTGGCTTCAGGACCTAATGAAGCTCAGGCTCTGATGTCTCCTTGCAAAAATTCAAGGAGACACAGCGATAGGTAAGAGATGGATTTGTTAGGATTCAGAGAGAAGCACACTCCACAGGATGTGGGCCATCACAGAGGGCAAGTGCTTTGTCCGTGGAATGTGGTGTGGCTAGTTTTTTGCAGCTAGGTGAACTCATATGCTAATGTGTGGGAGTATCACCCCAACCATTGGGGAACCACACACTCCTCCTTCTTTTGACAGTGCCTTGGAACTGTCCTGCCACCTCTGGGTGTGTCATTTAGCTTGAAGATTGCAGATCAAGGTTTAGTTGAATTTGACTTGTCGTCTTGGACCCCTTTGATTTTAATCAGTTTATTTTATACCCTTGGGCTATGTCATTCTTTCAAAAGTTGTGCCCGGCCCCCTTCCCTCCTTCTTCATGCTCTTTTCCTGAGCCCCATCCAGACCCACAGTGTTGCCTAGCTGGCTCTTGGCAGGGAAATGCTGTATAATATCCAATCTCTCTAGATATTCAGCCCTTCATCTTCCATGTTTCCTACAACATGTGCAACAACAGAATCTTTCAGTGAACCCACAAGGGTAGGCAACAGGCACACAATGCCTGCTAGAAGTCCATCTGTTGGCATCCCTTCAAACGCAATTGGCCTTCCAGGGATAATGTTTGCCACTTTGGGAGTTAGCCCTGCAGGTCGTTTGAGCCCAAACCCTTACCACCCTTCTCCTAAAGTTACAAACATACCCCAGGATCAAATCTCCATTGCACTTTTATGGAACATCTGGTCTGTTGCCTCTTATCAATTTGTCCTTAGGCCACTTACTAACTCCTATAACCAGGACCCAGCAGGCAACATTGCTGCACCCCACCTATTATTAAAATACTTTTAATGCCCCTAACAGGACCATATAACCTACTCCTTTGTCATTACTTCTGCTATTACCTAAAGTGGGTCTATGACAATGAAATGTTTACCATTGGAAACACACTAAGCTGCTTTTATAGAGGACTAGGGAAGGTAATTAGTGATTTACATTCTCTTAGAGCAGTAAGAGGATAAGGCTTATGGCTATTTCACTAGGTTCCCAGTCTCAGGACACAGGCTTGGATTGCTGTACATCATGATATCTATTCCCATTTGTGGTGAACAAACTGGCAATGAGTTAAAATTACAACCCCTTAATCCTACCCAGCACTAGTCATGCTGGAGACCCTGGGGAGGCGTAACTCCAGTCCAGGGGTCCCAAGAGGTCAAGATCGACCTGCCTAGGGATCTGGTCTTCAAAATGTTGTCATGCCTTAACCTGCTCAGGGACCCAACAGTTCAGGGGTCCCAGGAGGTTGACATGCCTTGACCTGTCCAGGGACCCAGTTCTTGGGAGACCAACATGCCTCGACCTGCCTGAAGGAGGCTGTCGATCTCCTGAAGGAGGCCTCAGTCTCCAGGAGGCTGTCACACATCAGCCTGCCTGGGGACCTACAACCTGGCCCGTAGACCCCTGGCTCTCAGGTTGCAACAATACTGGATAGGATAAGCTTCAGAAAGACTCACCCCTAAGGAAATCCACCCATGGAAATAGAAGGAAGCCTATTACTTGTGGAACTGTGCCCAGTATCAGCAATAACTCAGGAGTACAATGTGAGCCCCACTGATTTCTATGAAAGGCTATAAAAGGCCCTTCATAAGTTTACCAATCTGGACTTAGACTCTTACAAGTGACAAGTGATTTTAAAGGACAAATTCCTGTCCCAATGTGCATTGGATAAAGTTACAACATCTACAGCAGCAGGACCCTGCTGCCTCTTTAGATGAGGTGGTCCAGGCAGCCACCAATACCTTTTATAACAGAGAATAGGAGAGGAAGGCCAAGGCCCAGAAGAGGGAGGAAAGGAAAGAGATAAGGCATGCCCAGATGCTGGCCACCTTCCAGGGAAGCCCTATGGCAAATCCTGAGTCCTTGAAAGACAAGGCACTAGGCAAATGCCTAATCTGTAGACAGGCGGGGCATTGGGCCAAAGAGTGCCCATACCATGACAAGTCTCCTAAAATGGTTTGCTACAAATGCCATCAACTGGGACATTGGGTGGCACTTTGCCCTCGGGACCCAAAAGCCTCAAAGTCAAGAGCCATGCCTTTCCTCATGATGGTTCAACAGGACTGAAGCTGCCCACTCCAGCCAGCCCACCTGTCACAGGTAACCATCATGGGGCTGGAGCCAAGGGTGCAACTGGATGTGGTAGGAAAGTCCAAGAATTTCTTGGTTGACACAGGGACTACTCTGTCCTGACCTCCTACTCCAGAGCCTTCTCCTCCCAAATCTGTACCATTTGGGGTGTGACAGGAAAAACAATTACAAAAAGATTCACCAGAGTACTTTTTTGTTGCTGAGATGGACAAATATTTTCCCACCAGTTTCTAGTGGTCCCTGACTGTCCTCCTCCCTTATTGGGAAGAAATCTCTCCCTGCCTTTGAAAACTTGTGGCTATTTCAATCCTGATAGAAGATGCTTTAAAACTTTCTTTTGGGGACAGACTAACTATTTTTACCAGCCACCAAGTGATACTTAAATGGGAGTGAACTCTTAAATGAGAGAGGACATTTATGGATGTCTGATCAAAGAATCCTCAGATATCAAGAAGTGATGATGGGAAATCCAGGCCTCACTATATCCCCTTGTGAGGTTCTTATCCTAGCCACCCTCCTGCCTACCCGCCTCCCCGACTCCCGCTGCCCCAAGGGCTCTCTCCCCTTTCACTCTTGCCTAGAAACCTTGGACCACTGGACAAAACTCCAAAAGGGATTGTCAGAAGATCCTCTGACCAATCCTGAGGAAATTTGGCACACTGATGGAAGCAGCTTTGTCTTGGATGGAAAAAGAAGAGCCGGATATGCAGTAGTCTCCAATTTTAGCCATAGTGGCTAAACCTTTGCCACCAGGTACTTCAAACCAATTAGCTGAGCTCAAAGCCCTAGACTCAAGCTTTAGAGTTGGGAAAAGGAAAAACAGTAGCCATTTACCCTGAGTCCAAGTATGCCTTTCTGGTGCTACATGTACATGCTGCTATTTGGAAAGAAAGAGGCCACTTGACCACCCGAGAGTCCCCAATCAAATATGGTGATCAAATCCTTAGGCTCTTGGAGTCAGTTCATTGGCCCACTGAGGTTTCATTCTCCCACTGTAAAGGACACCAAAAAGGAAGCATCGAAGTGGTATGAGGGAACCAAGTAGTCAATCATGCAGCTAAGAGAGCAGCATTACAGAACAATGACATCATAGGGGTTGCCACCTTAGTTCCACAGACTAATTTTCCAGAAACTCCTTCATAGACTGAAGATGAAACTCTTAAAGCTAAGTGTGAGGACTTTCAAGAAGATCATATGGGGTAGTTCCAAAAGAATGGACTCTTTTTTCTGTCTGGTAAACTCCAGTGGAAGTTGGTTAACTCCTTACATGGACCACTCATTTAGGGGAAAAGACCCTCCCAAGATTACTAGAAAGTTCCTTCAGAGGAACAGGCCTCCAAACGATGATAAGGCAAGTGGTCTCCTCTTGTCCCACTTGACAATTAACCCCCAAGGAGCTTGAAGACCCCACCTGGCCCAGCCCATCCAACAACATGGGACCTACCCAGGAGAGGACTGGCAGATGGACTTCACCAAGATGCTAGTTTCTCAAGGGTATAAATACCTATTAGTCATGATAGATACATTCACAGGATTGATTGAAGGCTTTCCCACCTGGACTGAAAAGGCTGAGGATGTGGTTAAAAAAAAAAAAAAATCTAGTCCATGAAATCATTCCGAGATTTGGTCTGCCCAGGTCATTACAAAGTGACAATGGGACATCATTTACTTCTAAGGTCACCCAAGGGATATCTAGAACATCAGACATTACTTATTATCTGCATTGTGCCTGGAGGCCTCAGTCTTCAGGAAAAGTAGAAAGAGCAAGCCAATTCTTAAAATTGGTGATAAAAAAGATGACCTGGGAGAGACCTTTCTGGGATGGAAGGAGGCTTTACCGATAGCTCTCCTTGCACCCATACTACCCCTAAAGAACCCCTTAGTCCTTATGAGATTCTATGGAAGACCTTTTGTTTATATCAATGACCTCTTCCTAGATCCAGAGGCTCAGACCTTCCAGTCTTATACCATGGCCATTGGGCAATTCCAACAGGATATATGCTTGTGGGTGTCAACCAGGACCCAAAAGATTCTAAGGAGTCATCACTACATGCTCCAGGGACTCAAGTCCTAATTAAAATCTGGAAAGATGGGTCTCCAAGGCTCAACTCCAGCCCACATGGAAGGGTCCCTACCCTGTAATACTCTCTATCCCCACAGCAGTCAAGGTACCAGGACACAACTCCTGGATTCGCTACTCATGAGTCAAGCTGCAGAAGAAAACAGAAGAGGACACTCAATACACCTGTGAGCCCCTGGGAGATCTCAGATACCTATTCAGAACTACAAATGAGTGCCATTCTAATTAACAGCCCTGAAATTAAGTTTCTGGGGATAAGATTTCTCAGGACAGCTCTAAAGAGCCAACACAATTTGGCAGGGGTTGTACTCCTAAAGAGACGGGAGATAGATCTGGTCCCTGAACAAGGAGGGACTTGAGACACTGTGGTAATGGAAATTTGGTGTTGGCTAATGCCCCTACTAGTCCTTGTTACACCATATTGATGCAGCTTATGATTGCTCCGTGTGTTATCAATTGGCTATCCCATTTTGTCTCTGCCCAGGTCAACAAGCTACAACATGCAGTGCCAGTTCAACATGGATATATAAAACTATAGGTGACCACAGAAAATATCACTTACCCTTAGATGGACACCAGTATAAGGACTCTGAGGCCTGAGACTAGCAAGAGGGGAAGGCCCAATGCCCCTCATGGCAGCCCCTCCAGTTCAGCAGGAAGTAGCCAAAAAGACCTTGATGCCCCTATTCCCAAAGAATTGGGCCTCTGATCTCTTGAGGAGAGAATGTTAGAATAGGAAAAAGGAGTCCAGAATGGCGGTAGCTAAAAGATAATAAGGGTAAAGTTCACAACAATGGAACAAATGAAGGTCTGAGGACTGGAGTGAGGACCTCAGGTATAACACACAGCACTCCTGGCTAGCCCAATTTACATAGGGCAGGCCCAGGGGGAGGAGAAAAAAACGTATAAAAAGAGGAGTCAAAGGCTGGGGGGGTCTCTCTTTCTCTACCCCCCTTCCCCTTCTTTTCATGTTTTTTGGGTCAGCATGCCCTCACACCTCAAGGATGTATTTTCCTTTATTTTCTAAATAAAACTGAGCTGTAACACGGAGCTGTAACACTGGTCCATCCGAGAGCTATGACACAGGCCTGTCCAAGAGATGTAACACTGGCCTGTCCAAAGTCTGTAATGCTGGTCTGTCACTTAAATTTTTGTTGTGATGAGAGAGAACCGAGGAAATTACACACTCTCCTGATATTAACAACTTCTTCTATTTCTTTCATGAATTACTAGATTGTGATTCTTATTACAAATCTATCCTCATGCAAAAGAAAAAAAAGTAATGTTACCTGCCTCACACATATATTTAATTTTTATATACTCGATGAATTATTAGGAAACTTGATATGAAAGAAATATTCTTAAAATCAGAGAAATTTGATCTTTGCAAGCTCTAATTTGAAAGGATACATGCATCCCAATGTTCCCAGCAGAATATTTACAATAGCCGAGATATGGAAGCAATCCAAGCACCCATCAACAGACAATGGCTTAAGAAAATGTGGCATATATATGTATGTTTAATATACATATATATAATATATATACACATATAATAATATATAATTTCCATTCCATTGTATATATATTATATATAATATGTGTGTTCTACACATATATATGTGTAGATTATGCATATATATAATTTCCTTTCCATTGTATATGTAATATACATAAACAATATAATACACACATATATATGCCATATACAATGGAATATTACTCAGTCATTAAAAATGATGAATTATTTCCATTTGTAGTAATATGAATTGACCTAGAGAACATTATGCTCAGGGAAATAATTCAAACAGAGAAAGGCAAATAGTATATGATATCACTTGTAATTAGAATATAAAAAATAATACAAATGAGTATATATACAACAGAAATAGATCCACAGACAGAAAACAAACTTATGGTTACCAAAGAGGAGCAGGAGTTAGGAAGGGATAGGAACATGGGATTAATAGATACAAACTACTTTGAAAAATCACACCACTACTAAAATTTTTAAATCATGTATATGAATGAGATTGTTTTGCTGTTCATATTATCAAGTATTTTAATACATGGCCAGATATGTAAGAAATGATTATAAAGGCTGGCATTTACAAAGTCAATAACAATGCATTTATTAATATTTGAATTACTTCAACATTGAAATATATACCAGTGCTTTGTTATTACATAATGTTTACTTAAATACCTGTGCTTTTAGTTAAGAATAATAAACATTGCTGTATTTTGATATAGGGTCTTCCCTGGTGGCTCAGAGATTAAAGCATCTGCCTCCAATGGAGGAGACTCGGGTTCGATCCCTGGGTCTGGAAGATCCCCTGGCGAAGGAAATGGTAACCCAGTCCAGTATTCTTGCCTGGAGAATCCCATGGACTGAGAAGCCTGGTAGGCTACAGTCCATGGGGTCGCAAAGAGTTGGACACGACTGAGCAACTTCACTTCACTTTTGGTTTAGAGGTGGGAATCAATGTATGAACAGGGCTTTATAATAGTTCACCCATTTTGTACAAAAATTTGATACACTTATCGTATTCAAGTGGAACTTTTGATTATTTTTTACATTTTATAACTGCACTGTGCCAAGCAGTGTCAATGATTTAGTATCATTCTTGATTCCATATTACCCAAAATGAAGATTTCTTAGAAAAAAATATAGAAATAAAATAAAATGCATTAAATATGTTTATTGTGAGAAGCAGAAAACAGACATATGTGAAGGACATTTCTGAGAAGTCTAATCAATCCATTGGTTATACAACTTTATCTGATCTAGCTGACAGACTCAAGTACCCATTTGTACAAGAGCAAAAGATTCTCTAATTGTTTTAAGAATACTAAGCAATTTATGGTGCCATTTTCCTGGGGCAATCCATTTTCAGATCGATACTTGTGGCAGAGTCAAAGATTAGGAAGACAATGAGAATTACTCTATTAATAGATAAAGCCCTCAAGCAATGATTGTAAGCCTAGAAGCTAAGGAGATTGTGATTCTCATAAAAAGAAGTGTAAATTGCATCTTTTCAGGAAGCTACCAAGAAAACTTTAATTAAAATAAACACTAAAAAATGGTATTTGCTCTTTACCTACAAATATTAAATGCATATTTTGCCTTATTTCCTACAATTTGATTATAAGTAGCACATATTAAAATTATACCTTTTAAAACCTTGACCTCTTGCCTTACTCTAACAATACTTAACACATTTTCTTGTTAAAATACATTGTTTAAAAATCTTTCATGGTTTTTTAAAAGCAACACTATTTGCAAATCCGGTTAAAGTTATATAGCAGAAACATAAAAAGTCAGATTCCACCTCTCTCACCCCTTAAAAACGGTGTTTGTGCACTGGAAATACTTTTCAGCTAGATCTTGGTCTGAAATAATTCAGTCAAGTTGAAAATTAAATATATAAATTCAATATCTAAGTTTCATCATCATAAACTGATCTCTAAATAACTGTTTCAGATACTTTAGATAGATCCGCTTCTAGGACAACTGTTCACAGCTAATGATAGTGAAAATGAAAAGTGTTAGTCATTCAGTCGTGTCTGACTCTTTGTGACCCCACAGACTGCAGCTCTCCAGGCTCCTCTGTCCAAGGAATTCTCAAGGCAAGAATATTGGAGTGGGTTGCCATTTCCTTCCCCAAGGGATCTTTCCTACTCAGAGGTAAGACCCACATTGCAGGCAGATTCTTTACAGTCTTAGCTACCAGGGAAGCCCCACAGCTATTGATACTTGTCAAAAAATAAATTTAGATGATTTGAAAGACAATCATTAGAGAAATGTAGTTAAATATATTGTTTGGTCACAAATATTTATTTAAAGGCAATAAAAGTGGCTTTACCTGTGCAGCATTAAATCTACTTGCCAATGCAGGAGATGCAGGTTCAATCCCTGGGGATGACTTAGTGACTAAAACAACAAAAAACAACAGTGGAGAATGGAATGGACTAAAATTTTCTTCATTTGGAATAAAACAAAATTTAAAAATTAAAAAAGAAAGTTCTAAAAATTTCTAGGAAAAACAGTTTTTATTCTTTTGCTTCTAGCACAAACAAATATATCTTCTACATGATTGAATCTAAAGTTAAATTTAGTTTACTAGTTAACTTTGCTGAGGAAATATTTTGGTAACATTATTTCATGGACAGTCTAGACTGTATTTCAGTCAGAAAAGACAAACTTGAAAAACATACAATTATTCATGTTTCACAGATTTATTTTAGGGGAAAAAAGTGTGTTTTTCCAAAACAAGTCAACCTAAAAATGTTTCCCTACATTTTATTAAGTTAAAGTTACTTATAAAAGTGTAGCTATGAAGCATGTAATCTTTAATAAGAAATTTCATTAGAAAAAATGAAAATGTTTTGAAGGAATTGTTTATCAATTATTGATTTAGAAGAACTCAAGTAAGAAACTGAAATATGTATTATACATCCAAATAATGAATCCAAGCATCCAAGTAATGAATAATTTTTTTTCTCAAAACATATTTGAGAAAGAACACACAAATCCATAAAGTTAGATGCTCACTTTTTACTCACCATTGTACTTGCTGATTTCATTCTCTCTTTTCTGTTGAAGCATGAAAATTCAAGTAGGTAAACTATGTTAGAATGATGGAAATTTTCATTTTCAACAGTTTTCTACTGAGTTATTTTTTCATCCATAATGTGACTTTTTATGGTTCTCTGATCCAGCCCAGTAGCTGTCAAAATGATTGATGAGGCTGATGCTCACAAATGTTTAAGGGTTTGAGTCCCTGGGCACTGGGACAAAAAAAAAAAAAAAAGACAATGAAAAGTTTTGTGAAAGTTATTGGTCAAT